>NW_015506080.1:243763-258825 GCF_001515645.1 Sinocyclocheilus grahami
CAGATTGATTGTTTCATTTTTTTACACATCAATGTATCGTCACGAGCCGCAGGGTTTAATTTGTTTTTGTTTGTGTATGTTTTTTTTTTTGACTCTCAAAGCCATGATTCCTATCCACTTGCATTATATGACTGACAGACTGTAGTGGTTTGACTTAAAAAAAAAAATCTTCGTTTGTGTTCTACTGAATAAACAGTCACCTACATCTTGGATGCCCTGGGGGTAAGCAGATAAACATCAAATTTTCATTTTAGAGATTTTCCATTGATTTGTGGTGTTTTTATACGCTAACCATATTTTCTACAACCCTTCTATGCCTAACCCTCGCGTAATTTTTTTTCTTTTTTTTTCTTTCGTATTTTTAAGACATTATGTAGTTTTTATTAAGCAATTTCTCTTTGCTGCTCCCCACAGTATAGGCAAACCCTGACTCGCACATCTTTTTTTATATATATATATATATATATATATATATATATATATTTTTTTTTTCCCCCCTACATTGGTGACCCGGAAACGTTTTTGCATTTTTGGTTCTATCACAATATTGTGTCCCCTTACTTGGCTAAATGAGATTTATAGGCTATTGTTTATAAATCTAACCCTTCAAGTCCTAAGCCTATAAGAGAACATACTGCTCAAAGTAGGATATAACCAAATAAACTCCGACAGACATTTCTAAGTAAGACCTTACATCCAGCTGTCATGGTCCCATCAAAGCTCCACTGTATCTTCTCATGTTCCTTTACTCCCTCATCAGTGACATTCTGTTGCTAAGCAGTCTTGCTAATTGTACCTGCCTACCGTCACATTCACATTGTCTCCATAAAAATTAAATGGGTAAAGTTGACATCCTTGTGTCTTTCTTACCAAGCTTTCTTAACTCCCGAGCACACGGACTCGCACAAACACTCGTCTGAAGCGTACATGCAAGCAGGGCGTGTGTGCCTCTTTTTCTCAGCAGGGCCTCTCGCATCCATTTCGACAGGGCTCCGGAGAGGCACTGTAAGCCGCTCGATAACCGTTGCTATTCAACGGCATGTAATATGCTTCTGGATCCGAGAGAACCGGAGAGAGCGTGCTACGGTGAGCAAGACAAAACCATAACGGCAGAATGGAGAGAACTGTAATTATGCATGAATTCCATGAGAGAGAACCGAGGGAGATTTTCATGCACGTAATTACAGTATAGAAACTTGGCAAGGCAGAGGAGTGAAACTGTAACATTATCCACCTCATAACCTCATTTATGGCAAACTGTTACACACGTGGATTTTTTTCTTAATGGTCTTACCCAGTAGGCCATAGCCAAATGAATTCATACGATGTAATTTGTACAGAAACTGTTTTAAAGTACGGGTCAAGAACCACCCCTAAAGCTAAACATAAATGGGGCATAAAGTTGATTGTACGAAAAACATGTGAATTAAGGCCTGTTCACATCAAGAACTTTAACTATGAAGATAACTAAGATCTCTCTCTCTCTCTCTCTCTCTCATATATATATATATATATATATATATATATATAAAACATTCTGCTTGAGCTCTTTAAACCAGGATGGATTCTGATTGGCTGTAAATATATGTATCCATTAACTGGGATTTTTTTTTTTAAAGTGATTCCAATATTTATTTATTTATTTTTTCTCTGTGCCATTATCATTATAATGGCGTACTCTGATATTTCTTTTAAATTTAGAATGATTTTTAGAACTATATTTTTGTTGTAGTTATAGTTGCTGACCTTGGTGTGAACGGTCACCAATTTGCCAAAACATAAAATACCTTATGCTGTTGGACATGCGTAAATACAAATTTTTCCACATTTAATGGTGGTGGTGTATTTTCTCAGCTGTTCTGTTCATTAAGATGGCAAGGTTTTGACATTTTTATCTGCCTATTGAAAACGCTTTGACAGCCTGCCATAAGAGTTCATCAAATCCATGTGAACACCGTCAAATTGTGGAGCCTGCATGGTTTTGCCCTGTTTGGCTAACTGTCAGTGACACTTCTGATGTAGGTGTGTGGGCTCATCTGATATCACAGATTGTCTAAAAAGACTCTTGAGGTCTTTTAATTAAAAGAATTACACTAATTACAGTTTAGTGGCTGTGGGAGAAAAGGAAAAAAGCTTTTTATTTCTGGATGAAAATGGAAGGGAGCAAAGACAACAGACAGGAAGCCTTAAGACTGAGAGGTGTGTAAATGTACCCCCATAATTATAAAGAAGATCAAATTCTGCAACCTATTTTATTTAGTTTATTTTTATGCACTGAGGATTGTCTACATTTCTGTTTTCTTGAAATGCCAACATTTATTGACTTGGTCTTAACAGAACAATCATAAGACAACTTCTGGTATCTCACTTTTAAGAGAAAAAAAAGAATTTCGCAGTACATACAGGCAAACACATCCTCATTTTCATCCGGCATCATGCTGGGACTCAGGACCCAATTTAGATCCACACTCACAGGCGCAGTGGGAAAACGGCAGAGGTGGGAGTTAGTCGCTCATATGCAAGTCACAACCGGGTTTCAAGTCCTTAGGTCTGTAGTGAACACAATCAGTCAATCAAACAAGTCAAGTCAGTGGCTCACGGTCACGTGAAGCAAGTCGAGTGTCCTAAGAGTCATGTAAAGTCGAGGTACCAAACGGTAATTAGTTGAGTTTAAAATTATAACTAAAATTGCAGTTTAAAAATTTCCCTCAGGAATTATGAATTTTCTGAATAATAAATTATAAATATTTAAGAGGAAACTTACTCTTGCAGTATATTTATAGCTGAAAACTTACTTGACATGGTAGACGTATACAAACAAAATCAATAAAATACTATGTAGGACTATGCATATAAAACCTGTAAACAAATTGAGACCGAAGCAACACTTGAAAATGAATTGTTCCATTAGACCACAAAATACATCGGCTACTATAGAGACACATAATTGGTTGGATTTATCCTGCTTTCATTAATTATTAAAAATGTGAGCCAAAATTCAAGCTATGCATATTGTGTGTATACATACATGCATACAGTCGTGGTCAGAATTATTGGCACCCTTGATAAATGATCAAAGCAGACTGTGAAAAAAAAAAAAAAAAAAATTAAATTCACAAATCTAATTTCATTGGATATTAGAATTTAAAATGTGGGGGGGATATCATTATGACATGTTTTTCTCTAATACACCATTAATGGCACCCTTTTATTCAATGCTTTTTGAAACCTCCATTTGGCATAATAACAGCTCTGAGTTTTCTCCTATAATGCCTGGTGAGGTTAGAGAGCACCTGACAAGAGATCAGAGACAATTCCTTCATCCAGAATCTCTCCAGACCCTTCAGATTCCCAGCTCCATGATGGCATTTCTCCTCTTCAGTTCACCACACTCATTTTCTATATGGTTCAGGTCAGGGAACTGGAATGGCCATAGTAGAAGCTTGGTTTTGTGCCCAGTGACCCATTTTTGTGTTGTTTTTAAGTGTTGTTTTTGGATTATTGTCCGGTTGGAAGATCCAAACATGGCTCATTATAAGATTTCTAACGGAGTCAGTCACTTTTTGATTTATCTGTTGGTATTTGATTTGAATCAAAGATGCCATGTATTTAAACAAGATGTCCAGGACCTCCAGCGGAAATATAGGCCCACAACATTAAAAATAGAGCAGTATATTTCATTGTACACATGGGGTACTTTTTATCCCTGTGTGCACCAAACCCATCTTGAGTGTTTGTTGCTAAAAAGCAAATTTTTTTTTAGTTACATCTGACCATAGAAGCCAGTCCCATTTGAAGTTCTAGTCGTGTCTGACCACAGAATATGCTGGGGATTGTTTTTGGATGAGAGCATTTTCCAATTTTTATTTATTTTTTTCTTCTTGAAACCCTCCCAAACAACATGTGGTGGTATAGGTGCTGTTTGATTTTTTTTATTTATTTTTTTTTTTTTTTAAGGTTTTCTGACCCTGAGACTCAACTATTTTCTGCAATTCTCCAGCTGTGGTCCTTGGAGAGTCTTTAGCCGCTCAAACTCTCCTCCTCAGCATGCATTAGGACCATATAGACAAGTCCTCTTCCAGGCAGATTTGTAACATTTTCTGTTGATTGGAAATTCTTAATTATTGCCCTGATGGTGGAAATGGGAATTTTCACTGCTCTAGCTCTTTTCTTAAAGTCACTTTCTAATTTGTGAAGCTCAATTACCTTCTGCTGCACATCATTTATTCTTTGGTTTTTCTCATTGTGATGGATGATTAAGGGAATTTAGCCTTTTGTTTTCCCTCCTGTTTATATTCCTGTGAAACAGGAAGCCATGGCTGGAGAATTTCATGTTCATAATCACCCTGGTATGCTCAACTGTAAATATGAATGGGAATATACTTCACATATTTTACTCATAAGAATTTCTAGGGGTACCAATAATTGTGTCCGTGTATTTGAGAAAACATTTATTTCATATGATTTTTTCCCCCCCCCCATTTTCAATTGTTTTAGTTCAATAAAAGGTTAGATATTTGTGAATTATTATTTTATATATATATATTTTATTTTATTTTTTTAAATAAAAGATCAAAATGATTAACAATAGCAGATTTATTTTCACAGCCTTCTTTGATCATATTTACCAAGGGTGCCAATAATTCTGACCGACTTTTTTTTTTTTTTTTTTAACCATCGCTTACTTGATTATCTCATTACCATCTTGCTTGATTACCACTCACTTAAATTAGGGAGACAATCTGACTGGCACTTAGGTGACAAATCAGAGTTTTGTTTTTACATGCCATTTAGGGATGGGTTTCTGTAAATAATGGGTTGACACAGAAAATATCTGAGTTGAAATCAGTGGTTCTTAAATTGTGTCATGTAACTTGGGTCCCCCACCTCTGGAAAACAGGGAACATCAAGTTAACATCCTTTTATGGGCATCTCTTTGGCTCTCTTTTATCCCAGTAAACACGGTTGGCTTTCTTGATCAAACATTGACTGATCTCAGGATGCTATGCTGAGCAATACGTTTCTTCAGCTCTTATGGGCCATTTGTAAATGTGCACTGTGCTGTGACTGCTGGCAGTGTGTTAGAAAGAGAAGCATTTGCATTTTTCCACTCATTCAATTTCTCATGGCTGTTTTAAAGCTCATGATTGGTTACCCCCTGTTAAGAAGACCAACAACAGCTGTGAGTCCATTTTGGTTCTAACGGTTCTCTCAGTCGAACACAAATGTGTCATTACATGTCAGAAGAGTTTGTAAAAAGATGTCCGTTGCACTACTTCCATCAGTGCTTTGGTTGATTTAAAAATGTGTGGATTAAAAACTGTGGAGACCCTCAGCCATGTATCATGGTTGCATTAAACCACAAATGTGAAAACACTTCCAAAATAACTGTATCAAGATCACTTTAAACATGCTGTATCTTTTCACTGTTCAAAATGTTTCTACTATGTGGGTTTTTTATTTTATTTTTAAATATATAAACAGATATTGGACTATAGATAGATAGGGCACTACATTACCTTCATTGCTGTTCAAAACAGCCATACAATTAACTACATCATCTCTTTATGCTGATTGAGGATCTGATATGAGGCCCTGAATATAAAATACAACATGATTCAAAAGACCAAAGATCACTCAAACAAGCATTAAACCTTTTAAATAATTTAGAGTGAATTTATTTCAAAAATGTTAAATCCATTTAAATGGATACCGAAAATCCACTCATTAAAACTATTAATAATGTTTTTCCAAGTTTGAGAACCCCTGGTGAGTCTTTCATGTCTTCTAGATTTACATGGTCTTCCTCAACACTTGATTTAGATGTAACCTAATTTTTTTTTTTTATTATTGGTTACTTCATTTGGATTATTTCTTATTTGGAAAATTGTATACCTTAATATCTTTTATTGATGCTCTTTTGAACCTGATCTGAAAGAACAGGGCAGTCTTTCACAGCACACTAATGTATTTAACATTCTGCACCCTGAACACTATCCACTGAGGAAATGCAATGTGAGGATGCCAGAGCAGATCAAAATAAATGTTATTTGCAATTTTTATTACAATACATAATATAGCTGCTTATCTTCTCTGCAGTCCATTAGCAGTGTGATCCTATTAACAAAAGACAAGATTCCCAAATCAACTTTTCACTTCATTACTCGGTGAGATTTTTCTGAGCATTTCATTTAGGCATATTTGAAGTTCTAAAACACAAATTTAGTTCAAAAACTGTTGTGTAATTGTCTTAGAACAAAACGTTGCTCTTGGGAGATTCTTGTTCCCCATCCATTGTCCTCCTGCTCTGGGACAGTGAGAGCAAGTACACCTTCATGTTTAATCATTAATGCTGTAGAGCAAGAGTTCATACATGATAATTAGTAGAGAGGTGGAAAGGTCATTACTGTTCCTCACATCTCTCCAGATACTGTACAATGTGTAGGGTATCAGCCTGATTCAGACAATTTAAGAATCGGTCAGATTGGTGTTGAACAACCCAAAGAGCCGAATTCTACAAAGGGGCCCAAGACAACAGGATGATCGTAAATCAGATCCTAGCGCCAGCCAGTCTGAAGCAAGCCTAACCAACCAACTCTTTCACAGAACAGCTAGCAACATTAAACAAAAGAAGACTTCTTGAAAATCCCAACGTAGGAAGGAGATTGTCAAATTTGGGGCAAGTAACCAAGATTAATGGTGAAAGACAGCATATAATGACCATCACATGAGGAAAATCATTAGTAGAAACTGCGTTGGGTGGTTTCCCCCACCTAGAAGACAAAGACCAAACTGAGATTCCTTAAGAAACCTTTTAACCTCTGGTCTTCACAGAACATTTCCTTATGTTCACAGAATGGCACAGAAACTGTCTTTTACAGATGTAGATGCACCAAAAAGACTTATAAACGAATATCAGTCCATTGCTTAACTCCATATGTATGTAACCCACACATTTGACTATCATGTTCTAATCACTTATTGTGTATGTCTTTTCAATAACTATTTAATAGCTTAAGGGTTCATATTCATGTGTGTGTGTGTGTGTGTTTGAATCTTCTTGCTTGAAACGTTTCTTCCAATCAATTCTTCGTCAAATGTATCATATTCTTGTTATAGAAATCATGTCCAAAATTATACTCTGCAAGAGTGGGAAAATTCGGACCATGTGACTGATGAGATGACATGTTGATTTATGTATTGGGAGGAGAAACATGCAACACCCTGAGCAAAGACATTGTCTAAATGGTCAAGACAAGATTTGGGATGTGTCCAAAAGCCCAGTTTAAATACTTCAGGACACCATCAAATTATGCTTCTAGCTTTTTAGTCATAGTTTTAGCCATCGTGTTTTGACACTGCTTTTTAGCGCTCTTTGAGCGTGCTCTGGCTTGCACGCCAGTTGCTCCTCTAAAACCATGAGAAGAAAACCTATCTAGTCTCGTTACGTTTGCTCCTCTACTTTAATTTCTTTTCTTTTCCGTTGAGAGTTTCGTGTTCTGAGTTAAGTTTGGCCTCAACTTCAACCAGCCCACAACTCCGCATCTTCAGCCAACTCCCAACCACTGGCTTCCCAAGACGTCACTTCAACGACTACTGAACTTCCAGCCAATCAGCAACCTCGGGGAAACCCCCTTTTCTGCAATGATGACAAAGGGAACCACCCTACACAGGCAACGCAAGTACCTCCAGATTCTAGCTGAACTGGTGCATTTTAATAAATTAACTTCATTGAGGAACTCCATTCAAGGGTTAATTAAGTGATTGATGGTTGTTCAGGTCTATGCAATTGCATATTTCTGTAAACTTGGGATTTCACATTTTCATTCTCTCAAACTCGTTCTTTCCCTCTTCCTGCAACTTGTGTGTTTGTGTTCGACTAGTTTATATATCTTAGATGTATCCAATAAAGTCTTATTGGTATTGAAAATAAGTATCTTGTGTTTTGTGCTTACAAGTTAATGCCTTAAACTGCCGATCTTGTTACTGTGCTAATAAAGTGTTTTCACTATACTTTGGATATTAATATCCATTGCAGAATTGATATTATATGGCTCGTTCAATGAATCTCTGGCCGACTCAGTGATCAGCCGTAAAACAGTGATTCTGTCCAAATTCCCAATAAAATCATAAATGATTCCCTTTGAGCTAAATTGACTGGTTTCCCTTACAAATGTATGAACATTGGATTTATATCCAGTCAGCCAGACTGAGCTGAAATTAGCAGAACTTTTGATGAAATTAGACTAAATGGCATGTGATGTCTACAAGCAAAAAACAAAATCGGTGTTGTACATATACTGCAGGCTTTTGGGACAAATGAGAACTGACGAAAAGATTGCAAATACAGGAACATAAAACGTTTGCTGCTTCAGGAAGGCTTCAAAAATGGATAAGTTTTTTTTTTTTTAAATGCCTGAGAACTTGATTACATCTGTAGTGTTAACTGGATATTTGTTGACTTAAAGTAGGTGACTATTTAGTGTAAGTAAAAAAATTATTTATTTAAAAAAAATAATTTTTAACTTTTAAACCTTTAAAGACCGAACTGTTCACATTATTTAAAATTTTTTTTTTTTTTTTAAATAATCATGATGAAAAGCTACATTACCCATGATACGGTGCAGAAAATCCTCATCAAAGCGTTGCAGCCAGTAAATCACACCAAAAGAGCTTGTGGGAACTGCCTTCTCCCATGCAACACCACAAACGATACCTACACTTTCAAAATGCTTAAATATTTGTATATATATGATGAACCGCCTTCGAGTATAAAAGCGATATTGCGTAGCTTGTCAGTGATTTATGGCTCTGTGCATTAAATCCCGCTCCATCTGAAAGCACGTGATGGAGATTTACTACTAATAACAGAACCGGCTTTACTGACGAGATGCGCATGACAATCGCATGCAATTTATCTTGCAGCCCTAAAAAAATTAATAATTTTGACGGCATTGATGGTGGTTTCTGCGGTGGCGAAGAAACGTAAGCTATTAATAAGATTAGAATTGACCAAGTTCAGAGGCTGTCATATGGGGATCAACTTACTTTGTGTATTTTCAACAGTTTCAATATGAAAAATAACTTTTATATTGATTCAATGGATTTATTGCATTTTGGGGAAAAAATTATCATTTTAAAAAAAAATAAATCTTTGAAAATCTAAATCTGGATTTGAATTTTTAATGTTAGTATAACCTAAAGATGCTATGTGAAAGTTTGAAACAGAAAATACTAGTGGGTTTCATTCCAAAATCAACCAACTACAAGGTGAACATTACGAACTTAAGTGAGGGAAAGTACTAGAATCCCATGAAGCGTATGACCATAAAATAAAAAATGCTGGTGAAATATAAACCAATTCATTTAAAGTTGTTGATTCTATAGAAACAATGCTTTTAGTTTATTGCAAAATATGCACTCTATAATAATAATAAAAATGTTTGTCACAAATATCATTGTAGTTGCTGTTTTTGACTTATTTATTTTTAATTTTGATGTGACTTGATGTGAAAAAAGTGTATATAATGTAAAAAAAAATAATACAGTATCGATTGCTTGTTTATTGTATTGATTGCCCTGGTAAATGGTATACACCTTTAACATGGTAACTGTTTAAACATCAAATGGACCTGGATCATTCAGTGATTACACCCAAACATGCCCTGCTGAAAAATCAGCCTGGTCTTGTTTATACGTAGGTATTAATACGTAACATTTACAAGCACAAAACGTACACTTTTGTACGTTTTTAATCATGCTAAAACGTTCAATTTAGACGTATTTCCACGTTTAAAACGAACAAAAAAATGTTTACGTATATTTTATATAATTTAGATATTCATATCAATGCATTTTTTTTATCATTTTATCAATAAGCGATTTAGATTTTTAGAACCCTTAACCTACCCCCAAATCTAAACCTACCCATTTTATAGCGAATATGCATTTTTATCATTTTATTAATACGCAATTTAGATTTTTAGAACCCTTAACCTACCCCCAAATCTAAACCTACCCATTTTATAGCGAATATGCATTTTTATCATTTTATTAATACGCAATTTAGATTTTTAGAACCCTTAACCTACCCCCAAATCTAAACCTACCCATTTTATAGCGAATATGCATTTTTATCATTTTATTAATACGCAATTTAGATTTTTAGAACCATATTTTGGGCTCATCTGTTTTTCCACATATTTATTAGTAAGATGTGTGTACAGAATGTGGTCTTTAAATATCACGGTCTCGGTGCATTAAGCGCGTTCTTTATATGAAAGGGAAATGCTTAACGTGTAAATAAACGCGTTGCGTTCACATTTTGATCTTATATGCATATCTGCACATAGTATATGCTTTACAATTTTGTTTTTATCACTGTCTTGGTACAGTAAGCCACTTAAAGCATTTTAGAAAGTCCCCTGTTCT
This sequence comes from Sinocyclocheilus grahami, assembly GCF_001515645.1. Classification (NCBI taxonomy): domain Eukaryota; kingdom Metazoa; phylum Chordata; class Actinopteri; order Cypriniformes; family Cyprinidae; genus Sinocyclocheilus; species Sinocyclocheilus grahami. The sequence goes on from NW_015506080.1 coordinate 254,195, forward strand.
GTTCCAAGTTCTGCTAATTCACAAGCCTAGTGAGAGTGAGAGTCATGCTCGCAAAGAAGGTAATGTTAACTATTAAACCAACCAAATCAAAACTTTCAAAAACACACAGCAATGTGATTCTTTTATTGAGTGAGAGTCAGTGGGTTTAATCAGTGACATTAACAGATTTACTATTCGGCGTATTCTCCGCGACGACCTTCCCTTGGTGTTTTTACACATAGAAAAGGCAAAAAAACTTGGTTCCCGGACCTGACAGAGCTGCTGGTAGCGCCGGCCTGGCCGACCCCTATCAGGAAGGATCTGCTGTCTCAAGCGAGCGGCTTGAAAAACTGTAATGTAGAAAGCGCTTCTGGATTAAGACAGCGACTTCTAAAGTTCATATTTTGGGCTCATCTGTTTTTCCACATATTTATTAGTAAGATGATCCACTCCGTGAACTCGTGAAGGCGCGTGCGCATCATTCAAACACACCTCACCAGAAACACGGCATGTCGCAATCTGTGACGAATGCAGGCGAGAGCCAATGAGCGTTCGATTATCCTGCCGTAAAACCTGTCGTTTGAAGCGGCAACATTTGAATTTGTAAAGAGCGCATCAGGCAGCGCGGCTTTGCTGCTCCCGGTCACTGGGCTCGCTGCTCGGGATGGAGAAGAAGATCGACGAAAAAAAGGCTTGGATTTGGGTCTGTTCCTCGCAGTCGTATGGATTCGGAAGATTTGGATTACAGCGCACTAATAAAATAGTTTCATTTCATAATTATGTTGCGTTTTTGGTGTATTTTATAGTTATATTTTCAGTCACAGCATGTCGGAGAAAACGCCTTTTGTGGCCCATGACAATCAAAGTAAACATTACAAGAGAAGTAAAGGTTAAACATTGCAGAAATTTTATTTATTTTAAGGTTTAAAGTGAAGTCGTGTTTAACATTACGTAGGCATATTCTTGGAAACGAGCTGGCAGCAGAAATCACAACAAAACGAAATGTTATAATTTCATAAGTAAACAATTTAATAATGCAATTGAAAACAAGTTAATTCATATGACAACTAAAAACTAATACAATTAATGCCGCGATTTCAATATTCATAAGGATTCATTTTTAGGTGTCGTCAATACGTCAGTATTGTACGTTAAAATGCTGAAAACACGTCAGTATTGTACATTTTAGTGCCTGTAAAAACGTAAGTAAATGTACGTTTTATAGAACCACATTTTACGTAAAATACATACGAATTATCATGAGATCACGTTGGAAAAACACCGCCAAGACCAGCCAAAGCAGGTTGGCTGGTTTTAGCTGATCTTCCAGCCGGGACATTTCAGGTTTTGACCGATTCTTTACCTGGTCAGTCTCAGAGACCAGTTGACCAACCAGCTAAAACCAGCTGAACACCAGATTGATCCATTTAAACCAGTTAGCCTACACCCACCTTAAACCAGCACAGGCTGGCTTCAGCAGGGTGGGAACTTTACTTCCTGATTTCAGATGTCCAGTCAACAATCTGCTGTGGCCAGAATAGTCATTTGACACTAGTTTTGTTCCACCAGCATAAACCATGCAGCCTAGATATTTCTTGATCATTTTTTAACCGTAAACTATATACGGTATACTACGGTTTATATAGTGTATAAACCGTATTTCTACTCTGACCTGTACGATCTGTCATAGGTTGTTGTTAGCTATGTTGTTTGACATCCAGTGGCATGACTGCACATTTCCCACCTGATGGTATTCAGTCAAATTCCAGTTTGATCATGCCTTTTGATCACATGGGACGCGACTGTAGCGCCTGTGGAATCTGCATGCGTTTGTAGGCATACTCCAGCATTCACATCAGCGTTCACATGCTAACAAGTGGCATGCTCATTTATACCCACAGTCGCATGCATACGCATTCACTGGCTGACTAGACGCTCAGAGAGAGAGGGGGGAATGAATGCAGCAGTTTTGAAAGAGCGTTTGGCTCAGTTCAAATAGTTGCCATGGTTTTAAGATGTTGCCATGGAAACACAAGCTGCCAATAAAATGAATCTGAATGCAATCTTTGCAGCGAGAGTGGGGATGAAGGGAGGAGAAAAGTAAAGTGAAGCTGAATAAGAGAGAGAAAGCGCCCCTCCGGATTGCGTCCCACAGTAAAGTGAGCAGTATGGCGGAAATTTGGCTGGGTGGGGATGTTTGCTGGGAGGTATCTTAAGAGGAAAGAAACAGCGCCACAGAGAAAGCAGGGGGTGAGCGCTAACTATTTTAGGCCGCCTGTCGTCATAGTAACGACAGCCTCGCCATAGCATGAGGAAGTAGTGTGAGAAATGTGAGAAGGAGAGATAAACCCAACGCTTTGGGGGCTCAGGAAATGTGTCCTACTTGAGTCACGCTGATGACTCTCCTCAAAATGTCATGGTTTCTGCTTGAGAGCCACAGCTTCGGCTGCTCCCCGGACCGTCTGCAGGTCTCGTTTGTCTTGACTTACCGTGTCTATTCGCATCTCTCGCTCACGGTCCCCTCGACCGCTTCTCACCCCTGCGCGCTTTCCTCCTTGCATCGCGTTCCCAACTTCCCTCTTGCTCCCTCTCTCTGAAGGACAGAGGTATTCCCACATTTCTTGGTCACCATGGCAACGCTGCAGCAAGAAGGGAAGAGAGGCCGTGAGAGGGAGGAGGGGAGAAGGAGAGATGAGGCTGGGGATGTGTGAACAATGCTAATGCTACTTCACCAATTGTGTATTTACTCCTCCTCCTTCGCTTTCCCTCTCCCCTCTCGTCCTCACCCCGGGGGTGTTTATCTGGCTCCCCTCTCCCGCGGGCTCAAAACTCTCTCTTTGAACAGTGCTGCCATTGTTATCTGTTATCGTTGGGTCATTTAGCCGACGCCAGTATCCAGGGTAACCGGGGAGATGTGACATTGGTTCCCCACGTGAATACAAATATAGACAAGTATTCATCAATATCCACAAGAGCCATTATGGGTGTAATGGCCGAGGCATCCCTGTCAGATCGCGCTATAAATAATGCAGTTTCATTAGAATCCAGCCGCAAGTCCAGCAGACTTCATCTCAACCTGATTGAGTTTATGCCCTACCTATGGATGTGTGTGTGTGTGTGTGTGTGTGTGTGTAACGCTCAGTACCAGAATGAGTAAATAACCCTGCCGGCAAATCAGCTCAGGTACTGGATCTGGCATTAACAGGTGTGTGTGTGTGTGTGTGTGTGTGTGTTGGCACAATCACCTGCATTTACATGCAGAATTCATCTTCTTCCGCCTCACAGCGTGTCTCTCATCCTAAAGGCTTTTCTTGGTTTAATCCATAAATAGATATGCTTTGATATCACTAATTTAATTGAACGCAGCTTATCATCATTTTTTGAAGCCTGTTGAAATGGCCTTTTAAATGGATAGGTTATCCGAGAAATTAAAGGCACCATGAAATCAAAATTGATCATTTTTATTTTTATGGAATATTGCAGTATTTATTTATAAATGATTTTCCCGTGCACATCATAATTATTTTTATTATTATTTTTAAACGACTCGCCCTCTTCCAACATGTCTTCTGTGATGACGTGTCTACTGGCACGACCTGTCACTCCCATGAGATCGCGGCAAACCTCAACGATCCAATCAATTTCCAATGGACAAAAATAAGTCCCGCCCTACATTTTTCTTGTTGGAGAAGCTTTCACTCGAACATTATGGAGCCCCAGGAGTGCCACTTAAAAATAAAAATGAAGAATCAATTTAATAATTCAAACATAATGTATATAAATAAATCACTTTTTTAAATGGTCAAATTAATACACATAGCCTATTTAATACACACAAAAAATATTTTTTTATTAGTTTTTATGGTTTATTAAACTACATTTAAAAACACAAATTAAATAAACAACTTTAAATATGTGTATTAATTTGTCCATTTAAAAAGTAATTTATTTCTATACATTATGTTTGAATTGTTAAATTGATAAATTGATTCTTAATTTTATTTTTAAGTGGCACTCTTGGTCCTCCATAGAACAGGCATCACAATAGAGAAGAAAAGGCTATTAAAATGTCCTTCTCATGCTGACTTTAAAATTATGTCATGTTATTATCAATACTAGGCTATATAAATAATTCTTCATCAATATTTGGTAGGAATCCTCCAATGGAACACAAATCAAGTCATTGGCAATTTATCTTATTTATAATCATAACAACAATAATTATACAGTGCATTTGTGCCATTAGTTCCCGCCCACTTTTTCAGTGCATGGCGTTGGTTCCAAAGTTGTTGTTTTCATTATTTTTTACATGTACACTTTTAAAAAGTCTTAATTGAAGCAAATAAACCATGAACAAAGCCAACCAAGATGAATCACAAAATTATGAACATTATTTGAAACCAAAAAAATGAAAAAATTTGAAAATTGGACAAAAAAAAAAAGTGACTGCGTACTTAACAGCTTTAGTGAGGGAAAGACCTACAATCAACATTGCAACGATAAATAAAACTATTCATGCAAAGTTGTTGATATATCTATCTAATACAAGTTGATATATCTATCTAATACAAATTTGTATTCATGTGCATTCATACAAATACATTTTGTATGAATTTTTTTCTTCCATTGAACACAAAGGAATCAGCCGTATT
>NW_015506080.1:258850-292956 GCF_001515645.1 Sinocyclocheilus grahami
TCTTCCCCCCCCCCCCCCCCCCATTTCTATGGAAGTCAGTGGCTACCTGCAGCTCAAACTGTCACTACATGGAATCACTGTTTCACGCATTGGAACGTGCGAGTAAGCGATGACAGAAGAGTCTTTTTTTTTTGGCCAAATTATTCTTTAAATATAAAGACGGCAGTCCATTAAAGTCGAGCATGAAGGTTCCATTTGTAATGCATTTATCTTACATGCGTGAATTAATGCCCAGCCAACCTGCAATGGAGTCTGCTACATGCACTACACGCCGCTGTCTTGAGTGTGAACGGCAATGATTTTGAAACGATCCATGTGCATGTGAGTGTGTGTAAACGCATGCACAAATAAGACATAGTGCCGCCTTTGTCAAACTGCGATGAGTTTAACACATGTACTGTATATGGAGTCGGAAGGAACAGTATGTTTTCATTGTACGCCCTGCGTTTATGCCTATACCCAGAAAAATTATTTTGAACTCTGAGCACACAGATCCTCAAGCCCCTCAGTGCCATGGAAACAGCATATCTCCGATAGCAACAGTGACCGTGGTGACATTTGTGATGTAACCTGATGTTCTGTCATTCCTGTAGTGGGGTGTTTTAATTCTTTTTTTTTTCTCTCTCTCTCTCTGTGTTTCTCGAGGTCCCTAATTGCAGCTCATTTGGAAGCACGAACGCGTTGTTGTCTTTAAAGATGCATATTAAAATCAGATATCAATCCAGGCTCTATCTTCTCAATGCCTCAAATTATCTTTTGTCTGACAGAGGTGTGAACCTGCAGATCTGTAAATTTAGCAGTCTCGCACATATTTTGCGAGACTTTTTTGTCAAGTCGTAGGCAGCATTTGCACAGACTGCTTGTTATGTCACCATTAGTGCTGAAAGGCACTATTAATAATATTTCGTTAGAGTATGTGCATAGATTTGTGCAATAAGGTTCATCTGACATAAGATTGTTGTTGATGTGTCATTGTACTCACTCTCTGACTATCATCCTGTCTTTCTTTGCTTCACTCACTTACTCATGCACCCTGCTTTGCAATCAATAACTCATCTTTCAGCGTCGATTTTCCTCTTCCCCACAGGAAAACAAACGTCCTTCTACAGGACAAACAAAGGGGAGAGAGGGGGAAAGAGATGATGACACGGCAAAAAAAGAGGACAGGATGTGTGGCAGATATACTGAAACTGAAACATACTGTCATTTAAAGGGAAGGAAAAAGTGGGCCGGGGGTGCTGGCTGGGGGAAGATTGAAAGGGTAGATAGTTATGCGATGGATGATTAGCCCTTGTATCCAAAGTTACCCTTTACAACTGTATCAGCGCAGAGCGGATTGGAAGAGACGAGGAGGGGTTGTTTGGGGGGATGGCTTATAGAAGGGATGGAGCTTAAGTCAGCAAAGAGATCAAAGGCCTGTATTGACCTACGGTACAGATGCATTAAATTTCATATAACTTGGACTGCGAAAGATAGACGGTTTTTAAGGCTCACAATGTGAAAATGATACTCGGCTCAGGATTAAAAGGCAGCTGTAATACTGAGTTTATAACTAGGAATCTTCTTAAAGGGGACATTGGATGCAAAATTTGCATATAAATGTGTTTTAGCAGTGGGTGGACACAACCACCCTGCAATGATAAAAATCCATTGACTACTTTTTTTAATCCCCAAAAAAACCCAACCGGTCTCAATCAAGTTGTTTTGATTTTCTGAGCAATATGATGTCATATTGCTCAGGCCCCACCCACAACCACTGACATACTGTATTAGCACATCTCCACTAGTCTTGCGTAGCCAGACCTTCAGACTGACGGCTGAAGGTCTGGAATTCATGGCAGCTTTTATTGGCCAAGGCCCGCCCATGAGGCCATTTGACCGACATGTCAAACAACCAATCACAGTTTGTTTAGTTTCAGCGTCACGCTTCGGGGCGTGGAAATGTCACTGCAATAACAGTGTGTAAAACTCTCGGACGTATTTTAAAGATTCTATGCTGCGAATTTGAAATATTTCACATACTTTTGAGAATCCAGCATTTAGTTGATCCTGATAAGCACTCATCGTCACAGTTGTAAACACACCGGCTTTCTTCTTTCGTGAGGGGGTTTGGCGCCACGGCATCTTTGTTTCCAGGTGGAACGTTAAAGAACGCGACACACGTCTCCCTGAAATCCTGTATAATTCAACCAATCCGATGACTTCGAAACTCCTGAAGGGGTTTCCACTTTTGTGTGCCGTATGCATCAGACGTTCAGCCAATGTTCCGTGGGCGTGACGTCCGAGGCTGAGACTACATCTCCGCCCTCAGCCAGTTGTATGCTGTCTGCCATTTTCTCTGCGCTCGAGCAACAACAATGACTCGTAAGCACTGCAGGTGTTTTGTAGTTGGATGTAAAAGTGAACATGAGAGTCTTAATTTTCTCCCAACATCAGAGGACACAGTGGATTAGTTTAGTTTTTGATGGTAATGCTCCACTGAATACACTTAAGTTTATGTCTGCGCAGATAATTTTACTCCAGACTGCTTTCTGAACTAGGGACAATTCAAGGCAGGTTTTGCTAAAAAGTTAAAACTCAAGGATGGATCAGTAGTACCCACAGTTTGTGATCCAGCTGCACCTCCAGAAGAAGTAAGTCTCACACTTGATATTTTTTATGATTATTTGCAAATCTTCCACGGAAGAGAGGGGTGGAGTGAGCAGTAGCTCATTATCATTTAAAGAGACATGCACCGTAATGGTTCACTGTGAACAGAGCTGTTTTTGACAAGGTAAAAAGGGTGTTCTTTTACATGACCATTGAGGAATTTTAACTAAAGTATGTTAAAGACGTTTCATGAAGACCCTAAAGAATCTTACCAACTTGTGGAAAATGGGCATCCAATGTCCGCTTTAAAGAGATTGTTCACCCAAAAAACATTTACTCTATCTCATGTAGTTCCAAACCTGTATGACTTTCTGGCTTGTGAATAAAAAGGAGGAGAGTTTTAGCATCTGCTCCTTATGTTACAATAAAAGTGAATGGTGACTAGGGGCTGTCAAGCTCCAAAAATGACAAAAAGGCACCATAAAAGTACTATAATGGGCTGTTGACATACAATGTTTTTCTATTCCACTGCATCACTCTTCCATTGTTTTGTATATGTGCTAGATAAATGTTTTTGACCGTACTGAATATATATATTTTTTTACAGTATCTTGCACATGAAGCAGCATTCTGTGGCGCTCAGGTCAACTTTTAAAAAAATGTGTCTTGATGCCTTGCGTATTTTTTCTGTGAACTCTGGCCCATATGACCTGTGCCCTGTAATCTTATGAAGTCATACAATCACACAAAGCTATAGTAAGACTTTCAATGTAGCACATGAACCATGTCGTTACAGTATGTAGAAATAGAGCAGGGCAAATTGTTCTGTGTCTTTTGTGGTCTGAGGTACAAATAAAATTATATTGGAAAAAGTTGGGTGAAAATATTTTTTTATTTTTGTCTGAACTGTCCCTTTAACCTCAAAACTACAGAGAACAGCTGAAACATCTATTAATAATAGATCTCAACAGATGTAGCTTTTAGTGTTGAGAGCTGTTTGTTAAGTTCAAGGGTGGAAACAAGTGGCAATACAAAATACAAAACCTTCAATAAAAAAGCAAAAACACACCATGACAACTGAATTCACTGGAAAAAGGAAAATTAAAGATAACTGGCAAAGAGTGGCAGTATTTTCACAATACTAAAGATGGCGCAATCATTTAAAGTTCAGCTATTAAAAAATCTAGAGCATCTCTAAACTGTTACTACATGACTTTTGGTTTTGAATGGAATTGTGATGCAGGATTCAGGGATACAGTGCAGTCTGGTACATTTGTGCGCATTAGAAGCAGTGTAAACATTCTGCATTATCAGATGCTCAAAAGAGGTGTGAAAACAGAGCCCAGCCGAGGCTGTGGAAACACTAGAGTACGTATGTATGTGTGCCTTGAGGTGAGAATGAGGATTGTTAAGGCGCTTACATAATTTATTCAGTGCAAGTGTGGATCGGGCACCCTGGGTGAAGTGTGTGCCACAGTACTATTGTGAAGGGCACGCTTACAGACTAGGCTGCCTTTTGCTGATCTCTTGCCAGGAACATGGAGGATCTCTAATCCAACTCCATACCAAGAACATGGAGGAAGTCAAAGCTTTGATTTTAATATTCGTACTTCCAAGTTTGTTTCAAATTGTAGCTTGTATGGTGAAATAAAAAATTCCTTTTGTGTGGAATTACCATGCTACTATATAAGGAATTCCTGTACACACACACACACACACACACACGCATATAGTTTAAAAAAAGGGCAAATTTAATACAGTTGCATAAATGTATAAAAAATTATATTTGTAATTATATTAAATAATTACATTGATTATACTGACAAACATGCAAAAAAATAAGAAATCAGGAAGGGGGCCAACACTTTTTCACACCACTGTATATAGACAATATAATTTTCCGTAATTGTTCATATATAATGTGATGTGTATATACATATATATAATGTTTATTTACAAGTGAAGACTCAATATTTTACAGAATTTTGTGTAACTGTGTCTTGTTTTAAGGCTGCTTAGATATTTTTACTGGAAAATAAAATACTGATTAAGATTTTCAAAGGGGTCATATGATGCTGCTAAAAAGAACATTATTTGGTGTAATGAAATGTGTTTGTGGTTTAAGGTTCAAAAAACTATTTTTTTTTCCACATACTGTACATTATTGTTTCTCTATGCCCTGCCTTCGAAAGCTCATCGTCTGAAAAGCGAGGTGTGCTGTGATTGGCCAACTATCCAGTGTGTTGTGATTGGCTGAATACCTCAAGCGTGAGATGGAAATGTTACGCCCCTCACCATACTGTGATGCCGTCTCCTGGAGCGACCAGACAAAAACATTAAAAGTCATTATAAACGAGGCATTTGTTGCATCCAGTGGGGACATAATTACAGATTATAATGACTTGCACTGTCTTTTTGCGTGTTGCGTTGCGCCGCGTAACAAAATCATGTCTGCATTTGTGATCGGAGAAATGACAAACAACAAGCGCTACTCTACACTGCTTAAAACTTGCATTTGAATAATCCGTGGCAAATTCTTTAAATATTAAAAAGTACTTATTTGTGAATATTTGGGCAGTGTTATGCAAATCTTCCCATAGTGAGGTAGATATGTGGGGGCATGTTTAAACGAGGCGTTATAGGAGGGCGTGGATCAGTCTTAACTTTTATAAAGAATATCTCTTTGGGTTTGTGTCTTTAGTCTTTGCAACTTCAGGGATCTTATCCATTCACAAACAGCTTGTAACACTCCAAAGAGAAAGGAAAACTTGAAATCGCATCATATGACCCCTTTAAGTTGACCTTTTTCATCTGTATAATGCTATCCCTTTATAAAGACACACATGCTCATAAACATGCACACATGTACAAATAATAAATAAATCAAGAAATCTATAAATTGCTTACATTTTGTTTTTAAACTATAAAATCTTTAAATTGCTTATAGTTTGGAGGGGGTTGAGTTTTGGGTTGGGTTTGAGTTGAGTTGAGTTGACCTTTTCCATCTATCCCTTCATAAAGACACACATACTCATAAACACATGCATGCTTTTATTCATGCAATGAGAAAACGCCTTTACTGGGGTGGAATGAAACGTCAGCCGAAACCTTTACACAGAAGCACACAGAGCACAGCAACGCTCTGCACATCCCTTGTTTTTGTATCTAATATGCAGAACACAAATGGACATGAAGGAACACAATCACAATGTCACCCTCACACACAGAATAACACGCACACCCTTAGGTTAGCCAATAATTGTAACCCTGAGTCAGTAGTATTCAGACGCTGACCCCGTAGCTAACCCCCACCCAGCACAGGAGGCGTGTAGACTGCAGGCTAAACATCAGCCCAGAGAGACGCACACGTACACACACGCTTACTCGTACAGTGCAGGCGGAGGTCAGCCATCAGGGTCAACCTAAACACCCCGCAGCTAGCAAGTCACAGCTCTAGTGTCAAAGCAGTGATACATCGATTCAGGACACACCCATAAACTCACACAAATTACTGAGTCAGATGTTTAATGCCAACATGACATCAAAATGAACCCTATTAACTGTCTAAATGGTCTTAATGTGTGTGATACATCAGTGCATGTTGTTCCATTGGGGAAAAAAGGCTTTATAGTCTTTATAGTCAGAATGAAATTACTTGCTATATAACTTTTTGGCTAATGTCATCAAGTTTTTACTTCTAAGTCCATCCCCTCCACTTTTCACAATCCAATCATATCCCATTCTACAATCAGTAGATTTACTGAATTAAAATTGGCTGCGAATGTCGTTTCATGTTGACTTTAAAATGTATGTCTAAATTCATACAAGCAGACATCCAAAACACACTCATGTTCTCAAATTTGTTGCATTTGTTTGATCCTGTTTTTGTCATGAAAAACATCCAAAATAACCACCCACAGTTCAATACTCATTTTGTGAAAAAAGAACATCTTTTATTCCATAAATTTATCAGTATGGAACATGAACAGAGATTGAATGGTCTGAAAAAGATTTGGCACAGAACCACTACAGCAGAACGAATCTGCCCACCTCCACACACACACAAACACACACACACACACACACACACACACTCACTCATACAAACATACATACAAACACGCACACGACACATTTCAGATGTTAATAATACACACATTCCAGAGCGATTTATCCAACAGGTTCAAACAGAGTCAGGAGAAAATATCACATTAACAACTACTTTCAATATTTCAGAGGGACTCAAACAACCCAAAGTGGCAGATGGGGGGAATGTTTAATTGAACAGAGGGAAGAAAATATCTGAGGCATCTGTTTGCTTCTCTGTTGTGTTTCTGTTTTTTTCTTCCTCTCAAGAGAGGATTGTGGTGGCAGCGTGTGTTTTTGTGTGTTAGACACCAGACAGTCGTGAATTTCTGGTCCTTCAGGAAGAATAGGATAAACGAGAAGGCTGATGGGGGGAAAGAGTGAGACAGAAAGAAACAAAAAGAGATGAATCTAGGAAAATAAGGTATGACAGCAGAGGAATTAAGGGATCATTGCTGAATGAAATTGTCATCATTTACTCATTCTAATGTTGTTCCAAACCCATATGAATTAATTCCCAAAAGGTGAATTTTTGAAGAATACTCGGACCATATTTTAAATTTAATGAAAGTTAATGAGGACTCGAGCACACTCTAAAATGTGAAAAAGCACCATAAAAGTATCATAACAGCCGTCCATTTGACTCAAGTGGTTTCATCTTCTGAAGCTTTATGTGAGAAACGGACTGGAATTGAAAACATTATTCAACTTTAAACACTGCGTATAAGAAAAGTAGCAATGTCTTATTCATAAACAAATGATTCATCTGAGTTCTTTTCAATTAATCATTTACTCCAGTTCACAGATCCACTCTAAATGATTCAGACTAATTCGGCTCATTAGCTCAACTCACTGACTCAATGATCCGGTTGTAGCAGTCCAATGGAGGAACATTATCAGTGAATGGCAACTTAAATTTCAGACTGCTTGTCAACTACTGTATCATATGTGACCATGGACCACAAAACCAGTCATAAGGGTCAATTTTTCGAAATTGAGATTTATACATCATCTGAAAGCTGAATAAATAAGCTTTCCATTGATGTTAGGATAGGACACTATTAGGCCGAGATACAGCTATTTGAAAATCTGGAATCTGAGGGTGCAAAAAAAAAAAAATCACAATAATGAGAAAATCTCCTTTAAAGTTGTCCAGATGAAGTTCTTAGCAATGCATCTTACTAACCAAAAATTTAGTTTTATTATATTTACAGTAGGAAATTTACAAAATATCTTCATGGAACATGATATTTACTTAATATCCTAATGATTTTTGGCATAAAAAAAATCAATAATTTTGACCCATACAATGTATTTTTGGCTATTGCTACAAATATACCCCAGCGACTTAAGACTGGTTTTGTGCTCCAGGGTCACATATGGCTTTAGAAGCCTTGAAATACAGTGCAGAGTCATATGGACTTTTATGGTGTTTTTGCATCTTTTTTGAAGCTTTACAGCCCCTTTTACAGCCTCAGTTTAATTATATTGAAAAGTCTTTCTAGAATATTTTTCAGAAAGTCACCTTTTGGGTTCCACAAAAAAAAGCCTTTCTTTCTGGAATGGATTTGGAACAACATGAGGCTAAGTAAATTATAAAGTGTTGTATGGTTGTTCTGGTGCAACTTCACAAAATCAACAAGGTGAGTAAATGATTTAGATTTCTGAGTAAATCATCCCTTTAAAGGGCTGAATGAAGAGCATAAGGTATGGAGAAAAAGAATGTCCCTCTTTTCTCTCTTTCAGTTTCTTTCGGTGACTCAGAACGAGAAGGTCAGATGTGTTATCCGCATGTCGGAAGATATAGATGTAGGGAAGGAGGAAGAGGGTGAGAAAAGGAGAGAGAGAGGGGTGATGTCAGCTGTGCGCCTCGCATTCCTGCAGGTTACTAACAGTGAGGTCATTACAACCCAAAGCAATCTCGACATACAAGGATAGCAATGTCCCTGCATGCACACACACACACAAGCTTGCACTGAGACACACATGACTCAATTTGGCAGACGGATGGACGTCCAGTCTTACGTACACACACATGCTGGCTGTCAGTGAGCTGAATGTTCACACAGACACCTACAACATACAGTATATGCACCTTCACACACGTCACACAAATGCACACTTGTACTGTATATGCCCACACACTCATTGTTTGGTAGATGTACGAACATTTTTCTTATTTAGTTCACAAAGTCATTGGCGCATACATGCCCACACGCGCACACACACACACACACACTCAAATAAGACGTGATGAAAAGTGACAAGACATGTCCGAACGTCCTATGACAGCCAGCCTCGTCTCATTCTATTTTCTCTCCTGATCATTTTCTTTGTCATAGATTTATCAGCAGAATTTGCACCTATGTTTAGAGTTTATTAGCAGGGAAAACATGATTCCAGCCATTTTAGCCCTCAGTCAGACTTTGTGGTCTAGAGGAATTATTTTTTTGACTACAGTGAAAGTTTTATTTTGTCATTTCACTGTCATGGAGATGAACCCACAGATGAACCAAAGGGGTCAAGGTTGTGCTGGTTTGGATGGCCTAGTTCATCCCTTGCTGGCAGATTCCTGCAACTATGAGGGTCCACAACAATTGTGAAAATATAAAAGAGTTGTCAAAGTTAGAATGTGCATTTCAGACATTTTTACTGTTATGAAAAAAATAAGCATATAGTTAATAAATATTTTTTATTCTTAATGTAAGTGTGGATGTGACAGTTTGTTACTTGAATGTGCGAGACTTCTGGTGTCAGTCACTTCCAGTTATTTTAGCTAACAAAAACAGTCCATTATGCTGCTTGATATCGCAAGCTAGTATTTGTTAACACAGTATCTAATATCGTAAATGCTTTGTAGTGTAAATAGTTTTACGATCTAATACACTTTGCTATCATTCTAGTTATTTACCTGTAGCAGGGAAATTAATCTGAAGTCCTGCACATTCATGGGAAATTGCTTACTTTTGCGTTGAGATATAAGATGGATAAGTTCCAGTTATTTAATTTATCAAACAAACATTTCAATTTCGTTGTCTATGTAGAATTCACACTTTTCTCACATAGTATAAATGGGTAAAAATTCTTAGCTGCCTTTATATTTTAGGAAAGGGATCGTCCTATTTGGGAGTCCGTGACATCCAAACATTTAAAAACCTAGAACATGAATGTCACCATCTAATGTGAAGTCTTCAGTGGTTGGAGTTTTGGAAAAACCCCACTGGGGAAGGATAGAAAGGAAATTGTTTTACAGAAATGACTGCACTACGAACATAAATCAAAAGCTTGAAAGCTGACAGAAGGGGGGAGAAGTTTAAAGAAAAATCAATAATTCTAGTTAAACTTTATTTCATATTGATAAATGTTTATTATTATGCCGCTCTCTGCCTTTTAAAGCTATTGCACCAAAATCATTGTGTGAGATTTAATGTGCTGAGATAATGGCACGCTTTTGTTTCGCCTCTTCTGCAAATCTTGTTCTGCGTTCCGCCACGCTACACTGTAACTGGGTCACATTTAGATCATTCGGTTCGCTCAGTCTCAGATGGCACTGGCGCTCTGACCCCAGATCAGGTCCTCCTGCAGCTCTAGCGTGGGTTTGCTTTATGCCATCACAGCATGAGCAGGTTCTTCATAAGGTGATCAGGTCACAGCTCATTGCTCTTTCACCAGCCCCTCCACATGCTGGCTGGGGACTGTCCACTTCAAAGTTTTTCCAGTGCACTGCCTCTAGAGCATACACCATCCCTTTCCAACTTCATTCAAAAACAAACATCACAACACAGGGAATTGAGCCAATAGGATGCCCAAAACCCATAACAGTAACTGCAGAGCAAAAGGCACAGTGTGAAACTGAACTGAGAGTTGATCCTCAGAGAGGAGGCAAGATGCTGCTTCAGCCGTTTTAACAGGGCCGACTCATTCAGGACACATTTACACAACCCTACACTGCAGAAAACCATTTACATAAACAGTACTTTTGTCTTGATTACCAGTAAACATATCTAAACATGCTTACAAGAAGAGGATTTTAGGGTAATTTTCATTTTGGGGTGAACTATCCCTTTAAGGATTCAAACTGTGGTCTATGCACTGAAGATATGAAATACAATGAAATATGTTTAACTTAATTATCATTATTAGTTTTACATTCATAATTGACACATTTGATATTACTTTTTCATTCGGTCTTCTAAAGGCTAAGATTAATCCTAAAATTATTTTTTAAAGATGACAGATTTTTTTCATTCTACTGACATCAGTTTGCCATAAAATATTATAACAATCCACTTTTGTAAAATGACAACATAAAAGCCAATTATTTAAAAATGTTGTTGTTTTTATAATAATCCCACTTTTCCCTCACACACTAAATACATGAAAATATACAGCTGCCTTTATATTTTAGTTAGGCTGTCCCTTAAAACAGGATCATCGTATTTAAGGGGCTTAAGCAACCTTGCTTCTAAAGTGGCAACAAGACAAAAATACTGAAAAAGAAAGTTATTTTTTTGCAGAAGAAAAAAAAGAGACTTTCTAAACCAGAGGAGAAGAACACCTCATGGTGTCTCATGGGCACACAGGATTGAAGAAGAATGAAAACAATATTGCAAGGGATTTGTCCCATGAAATAATCGATGTGAACTGGAATTTAGCTAAATAATTCATTCCCATTAGCAAACACACTCAACTGCAACCTTATCTTCATAGCCTTTGCAAAACATAATAATAGCCATTTGTTTTAAAGGAGTCAATACCCAATACCCTTTCTGATGTTTCCAAGAAACATGTGCACAAAACAGGATGCTAATCGGCCACAACCACCATCACAAAAGCTAGTGACATCTCTCAAAGTTAGAAATGGTGTAAAAGGAGCTGAAGCAGGCAAGTCAAAATGCAGTCTTTTAAATCAGACTTACTTAGGACTTGTCATGGCATGGGGCTCAGGTGGATGGTGTGCAAGGATATTACTGCAGACATGCAGAAGCACCAGTACACATACATACATGTCTGGCCCATGTGCATTTACCAGTCAGTCAAGTGCCATCCAATCACAAATGGCAGAGACATTTGAGAAGCTTGTGCCATGGAGGATTACATTAGATGACAAGTTACAAACTATACAAAATTACAAAGAAGACAGTGATGCGGTTTCCAAGTCTGAGGTGTCACATGTAATTATCAATGCCTCTGTCCGTAGGCGCATATGTGCGTTCGAGGGAAGAGGCGGGTAAAAGCGCTCTTTATTGACTGAGATGAGGGTCTAGGATACAATCTTACATTAGTTTGTGTGTGTGTGTGTGTTCAGGGGCAATCAGTGTTTGACAAGCTGTTGCAGGCTCTTGTACAGATCAGTGCAATGACGCAAAGAGAAGTTGTGAACAACTGATCTCATTCTCTTCATAAAACCCCTCAAACAAACACGCACATAAATGTCCTGATGGATATCAGGAAGCCCACACAACAACTGCAATGGCAAACGAGGCACATGTTCAAACAAACCATACGCACGCTCCCTTACACGATAAATCATCATGTGTGACTTTTGCCGCACACACTCAAGCTGCTTTAATGCTCAATTCCAAATCTGTCACACACACTCAATCTCAGGGGCTAAATAAGTCTTCAGGGTTGAACAACACACTGGTCCTCTCGCTCTCTCTCTCACTCGGAGGACAAGAGTTTTATGTGCATTGAGCAGCAAATAACAGAAATATGTTGCAAATTACAATAACACAGAATTCAATAAAAGTTTATCAATTTAGGCCATAAAAGAGAATTCAATTTAAAAAAGTTTTATGCTTAAACAATTTGCCAGTTGAGTAAGAAAAGAAACTTTAGAGATGTGTTCTCTAAAAACAAGTAAATATATAATGATATTCGATTTACTTGACAATTTTTTTTTTTTTTTTGCTGCTGCATTATAGTGCACAATGCTGTTTTTCACAATTGGGAGCATTGGTGTCAGTGCATTGTGATGTTCTGTGCAACTCTGGTAAAAACTGTGTTTGTTAGGGATAGGGACACAAGCTACATCCACACCCTGCCATGAAAGATTTGTCTGTTCTGTCTAGCCCTGACAATTACAATGAACGGGTTTTATATGTGAAAAATGACACCATCCCTCGCAGCTGCTTTAGAAACGGACCAACACCAGCAGTAGGGATGAAGTATGGTTTGGATGCAATTGATATTCTAGCAACACACTCTCAAGTAAAAGCCAGTTGTTCTTGGTTTTGTGACTCAGACTGAGGAACCAATGCTATAGACCTTCTGCTGATAAATCCAGGACCAAAGTGCAAACGACCAAATACAAATCTTTGAAGTAAATGCTGGAATAAAATATTTACCCCCCACACCCAAAAGCAAGAGCTGCCCTAGATTTGTCTGTCAAAGCCAGAGCATGTCTGCAACTTTAACACACACACACACACACACACACAAGCGAGAGCGTGTCTGCATCTTTAACACACACACACACACACACACACACACACACACACACACACACACACACAAACAGGGACCATTGTCGCACGTCTGAATTATGTATCATGAATGCTGGAAGTACCTCCCACCACTTCAGCCAGTTGGAAATTGGCATGACTGCCCCCTGACTTCTCGATTGGGGTATTAGGAAAAAATGGAAAATAGTTTTTTCTCTATTCTAGTTAAGAGCATCATTCAGAAGATCATACACAAGCCTGAAGCATAGGAAAATATGCTAAAGTGATTTAAACTGGGGATTTAAAATGGATGTCTGCAGTAAAAAAAAAAAACACACACACACAGACATCGCAAACACACACACACACGCTCACCACATGCACGCTCAATGACAACAGTCTCTTATTGTAAAACACACAGCCCAAACTCGCTCTCCCTCCCCCACCCCCCCCCACCCCCCCCCCCCCCCCCACCCCCCCCCCACCACAACGCCTAACCCTAACCTCACCCTAACCCTAACCCTAACCCTAACCCTAACCCTAACCCTAACCCTAACCCTAACCCTAACCCTAACCCTAACCCTAACCTAGCACTGAACCAACACTTACCCAAAACCTACCGTTCGTAGACTTATGTACCTGAAACCTAGCCTCCCCAAACCAAATATCCACCCCCACACACACGTGTGAGGGCAACAGAAACGATATCAATGAAAAACATTGGTCAAAATACATGGATGTCTTCAAATAAGCTGACAAAAGCTGAAATGGCCATTTCCATTGTTTTCACTCACACACAGACACATGGTTAAACCAAAACCCGCAACACCACATTCTCTGGTGCTCTTTGCATAAGTCCTAACCAGCTGGTGGGCAGGGTATTTCTCTGCAAAGCGTGCTTATGAGAGAGCTGAGATTCGTCGGCTCGATGTGTATGAGTGTGTGTTTTGGGCTCTGTGACTCAGATACCGCAGTGCTACGAGGGAGAGAGAGGGCTCCTGTCTTCCTACCTTTGTCACAACTTTTGCATGCTTTGTAAGACTTCAGGAAGTGAGAGATATCTGAGGTTGCAGGCTAGGTGAAGATCATGAGATATGTGATATGTTATAACAGTCTCTGCCCTGTCCCACTACCAATCCGCTTGGCAATACTTTCTTGTAAGTTGCTTTGGAAAGAAAGCATATGCCTTGAGCACAAATGTAATACAATTACTGTCTGGCACACACATATGCACACACACAAACAGAGGTGTATGTTAATCACTCGAGAAGCAAATTAACATATGCAAATCTTCAGCATGAGAGGGAGAATATGATAATTTCGAGTGTAGGGGATGATGTGCCTATGGAAGATCAATGGCGTGTTAGATATGGACATCTCGATGACTGCTACTCAAGGTTCATGAATGTCAACAGTAAGGAGGTTTATTGATATGCAGTGTGCTGCAAATATGCTAATTTCTGATTTAAGAACACGGATGGCAACGGTTTTGTCCTCGTAAATGGCATCCTGTACTGGCTCCATCCTCACATTTGCATTTGAAACCTGAACGCTGTGATGGGGACTGCCACAGAAGCAACAGTTGCCAGGGAAACCTTACCATAGGAACCTGTTGGGACGCTGTGCCAGCGTATGTGTGCGCCAATACGTCGGATGACAATTGACACGGCGGTGTGCTCGCGTGTGGATATTTGTACGTGTTGTAGGCTAACAAGGTTTGACAAATACAGGCACTGGGACCCACAAAGATGGCACCCTGGCTCTGACAGTGTTTGGCACATTAGTGCAAAGGCGTGTTGCCGTGGCAACAGGGTGTTGACACGGTACAGTCACACTTCTCGGCACTGATAATGGGTGACATTCTGAGAACAAGTGTGTATCAGAACCCCGGTCTCTCTCTTTCCTCCTGGTCTCTCTCTCTCATATCTCTTTCTCTGCAGAGAAGAACGCTACCACCAGCCAAATCACATTCTGTCTGCATCTCGGGAGAACTGTCTCCAAGCCGTAAGCTCTAAGGGTTACATATAGTGATACCTTTAAATACATGAGAAAAAGAAAAGACAAAAACATAGAACAAATCAATGCCACCAAGTTTCACAATTTCAGTTGCCAGTTTGTGTGCCATATATATATATATATATATTTTTTTTAATTTCGAAGTGACTTCTGCTAACAGAACATTTTTCATAATTATAACGAGTGTAATATCAGCTAATTATAATAACAATAACAATATTACAATTAAGATAACACTTGATTTTGAAAAAACAAAACAAAACAAAAAGAAACTAGATAAAAACAAATAATGAAAGACACTTATTATCATAACAGTTTTGTTTTAAAAGAGCTCTATAAGTTTCTATAGTTGTCATTTATTTGTCCATTTTCATTTAAAAAAAGCTTTCCAAACTCCAATCTCGTTCACTGAGTGGGTTTTCTCTTACCTTTCAAAAGCTGTCCTCGGTTTGCTTTCTGCTCAAACAGTAGTTCCGTCCACATGTGTTCGCAATAATCCACTTTACCCCTGCAGTAATCACCAGAGTTTGTGTTCGGTTCTGAATCTCGTTGATTCACGTTGGCAAAAAAGCAGGGTCCTGGTCAAGATTTTGTCTTATACAAAACAGAGGAGACAGGCCATTGAGGGAGTCATTTCATGGCCCATCCATTTCCTTGTTTGGAGTAGTTGTTGTTGTGGCTTTGTAATGCATCAAGCAAATCGTTGTCACTGTCAGTATATCCACTGCTATTCCAGCTTTACTGAGGGGATTATCAGCTGTAGCGACAATCACTTTTTACAGAATGAAAACAAACATCACCTTTAGGTAAAAACAGATAAACTGACTAAATCCGCTATGCTTTTGACACTTGATGTTTTTCAAGTTTTTTAGTGATGATAATAGTAGTAATGTAATGTCAACAGGAGCCTCTTTTTACTCAACTTTCAAATCGGATTTTACTAAAACATCTCACTAAAAATATATTTTCTCAGTATAGCAGCATGTGGATCAGCATTTACAGTGTTTTTCTTTCCATTGCATTGCATACTATCATCATTACTGTCTTTTATAATTCTGTTGGTAGTGGTGTTAACTGATATTGACCCAATTTGGGTCTCAAACGCCTGCAGAATCAAACAGTAGTGTATTTATAATGTTAATTAAAATTACCTCTCCTCAATGACCCCTGTTAGTTATAGAACAGGAAAGGGAAACCTTTTAAGACTTAAAAAACAAAGCCAAAGTATCTGAAATCAAACACAATTTCCAGAATATCCATCTCTGTCCCTCTGTCTCCTCAGGATGCCCTTAAGTCCTGTGAGGGTGTACCAGTTTCAGACACATTTTTGTTTTTATGCAGAGAAAGGAATTATAAGTGACAAAGCGCTACAACAGCAGCTGCTAATTCTTCAAAAGCCGTGGCTTTCAGTCAGAAAAATGTAAAGATTCATCATAATTTATTTCTCTGAATGAAAATATATTTATATATCATGTATACTTTCATAAGTTTATATATTCTCTTAAAATTTGTATATCTTTCATTGTTTTTTTGATGTTCTTGTTCATTTTCATATCTTCCCCTCAACTGTGAGTCCATCATCGCGAAACATAAGCCCTCTACACAGTGCTGGTCTACTAATCTATCTTTCCTTCGTAGGACTGCAAACCTCTAAAAAATTTGAATGATCCATTTTGTTATCTGAGTTTTATGGTTCACTAAACCATTTACACGTGTGAGTTTTCGTTCTCAGCCACTGTCCATAAATACTTAAGGTTGTTCATGTATTTCTATATACACTTCCTACCTAATGGTGTGTATGGTTCTAATTTTTGTAGCATATCTGCTTTATTAATGGAGTACAGTATACGCGCAGATCTTTTCATCTTCTGAAATGTGTCTGTACGCATGTGTAGTGAGGCTGATGTGCAAAGATTTTGCTTTGGCACAGATTGGTGCAAGTTTGGCACATAATTATCAATCTTGCATTACACAAAAACGTATCGATTTATATCGTATTGGCAAGTGTGATTTTGTTTGCTGATGTCTGGTGATCTCCTTCATACGTGCGGATCAGAGTAATGTAAAGACTGTGATATTAAACTGCTGAGTGGTTGCCTGACTTCCATCTAGAAATTCCCCCACTCGTTGCCAGTGTATGTACTTGGTAGTGATTTCACAGCTGTATCTTGTATTCTTGTGTAGGTAATATTTCATACAATGCTGGGTCTGCCTTTCTCATTACTCCTGAGAACATACCCATAGGGGCTGAACAGCCAATACCCTTCATCTGTTTCTGTCTCCCTGATACTGTTTCTCCATCTTTTATCTGTACATTTACCTTTCTCCCTCTCTCCCTTACTCTCTTTCTCAAATTCAGATCTGGGTTTCTTGGACATTTTCCTTGGAGCCGCTCTTGAAAAGCAATGGCTCAATCTGTGGGTTCTGCCCTTTACCCATCAGGCCTTTCAGTGACCCGTGGATGCCAAGGGTTGGCAGAGGCATTGAAGAAGGCATGGAGCATGATGTACTACTTGCAGAGACTGGCACCTGCGTGTAAGAGATTGGGGTAGTCTGAGCCTGGGAGCAGGGCGAAGGGTTGTTGTTATTGTTTAGGCCTCCACCTGAGCCTCCGCCAAGGCCCAAACCCATCATGTTATTGCTGAAGTGATGGGCCTTGTAGTAATGGTTGAGATGCTCAGCTCGTGCAAGGTTCGGGAGGTTGACGATTTCAGGGTGGTGCAGACGCAAACTCTGTCCGCCTCCGCCGGACCCTCCTTGCGGTACTGTGGATCCTCCTGAGATGCCGCTGCCACGGATGCCCGTTCCCGGTCCAATCTCATCTTCGACATTAATGATCTCAATGGCTCGTGCCGGCCCAAGGTGTTTGTGCAACTGATGCTGCTTCCTCAGCTTGTAGAACACTACCAGCATGACGGCAGCCATGAAGGTAATGGCCACGAAGCAACCGATGATGATCTTGGTGGTCTTCATCACATCATCTAGTCCAGAGGGATAGCTGGGCTCAGAAATGGGGACAGTGAAAGTAGGTTTGGTTGCTCGGGGAGAAGACGATGAGCCAAGGATTGAGAGAGAAGAGGCAGTAGTTGGGACTTCATGCCAGAGGTGCCCAGAAGGTGTAGGCCCGGGTATATGGATGAAGGTCTCGTTGAAGACACGCAATGCAGAATCTTCATCTCCCGTAGACTCCACAGTTTCTACAGTGACTGTGGTGAAGTAGGTGTAGTTGACACTGACGTCTGCTGCGGTCACATTCAGGACAGCAGTTGCCGTTGTGTTCCCAGCTGAGTTGGTCACAATGCAGGTGTATTGGCCAGTGTCACGCAGAGTTACATTGGTGAAATTCAGTGTGCCATCATGCAGAACGGAAATACTGACCCTATAGGAGCCATGGGTCATTAGGGTGCCGTTCGGTGTGACCCAGTTCACAGAGGTCATGGAGGTACTGGTGCGACACTTGAGCTCAGCAGCCATGCCCTCGGTCACATTGAGGTCAGTGGGCGGCTCCACAATGACAGGGGCATAGCAGGTGAAATGGCTCTGGTCTAGCTCGCCTATGTACTTTCCCTTAAGGTAGGGTGGTGCGTGGCACCGTGCACAGCAAGTTGTGTTGCTCGGCACAGTTTCTTTCAGCCACCAGCTTAGCCAAAGCACATCGCAGTTGCACACCCATGGGTTGTGATTGAGGTGCACTCGTTCCAGCTTCTGCAGAGGTGTGAAAAGGTCATGGGGCAAAGAGTGCAGGGAATTGTGGGATAGGTTAAGCTCCTCTAGGTTCTTGAGATCATCGAAAGCATTGCGCTCTATGACCGACATCTGAGAGTGCATGAGCCATAGTTTGCGCAAAGATTCCAGGCCTTGGAAGGATCCGGGTCTGATGATTTCCAGACGGTTCCCAGACAACTCGAGTTCCTCCAGTCGTACCAGGGGAGTTAAGTTAGGGATGTCCTTTAGGCCACACATACCCAAGTTTAGGTAGCGCAGGTTGATGAGTCCGACAAAGGCTGCATCAGATATATAATCCAGTTTCTTGAGTTCACCTAGGTCAAGACGCCGCAGCGAGGGGACGCGGTGAAAGGCGTAGCCTGGTAAAGTCTCAATGGGATTGTTTCGTAACCACAGTTCCCGCAGCTTGCTGAGGTACTCAAAAGCTTGCGATGGCACCAGCGTGAGGCGGTTGTCGAACAGTTCCAAAGTGTTGAGGTTTGGGAGGCCATTGAAAGCACCCACCTCTATCTGACGAATCTGGTTCTTGGAGAGCTGGAGGATCTCCAGATGCCGCAAATGTTTGAATGTGTCTGATTTTATCACCTAAGAGAAAATTACAGGTACAAGTTTAGGATTAAAGTTGTGTGTGATCTATTTGTTCCTGTGAAGGATGTACATGATAGAAAATATAAAGTCATAGACAAAGAAAGTACATTCATTACTGATTGTTGTGCTTTACAGAAAAGTTGTTCTGCAAGTTGCTATCAGTCACTCTTATGAAGAAAAACGCATTAAAGGAATAGCTCACCCAAAAATAAAAATTGTGTCACTGTTTACTCAACCTCATGTTGTTCCAAAACGGTATGCTGTTATTTTTAATAAGTGAAACACAAAAGGGGAATTTTTGAAGAATATTCAAGCAGTTTTTTCTTTCAGGTCATAGTGACCATTTTTTTTCCTTCTCAAAGAAAACAACAACATAAAGTCACTTTCAAATTAATCCATATGACAGCTCTGTGCAAAGAACAGAATAAAAGTTGCTGTTCACAGCAAATCTTACCCTCCGCTGTAGCACTCAAATTTAATTCGACACATTTGAACGGGCAATTGAACCACGTTCAATTCTGACACACACAAACGAATGCTGTTTAGTGTCCATGTTAAACCTGGCACAGGGCATTGGACCACTTTAGAGAGGAAAATATAAGTGAATAATTCATTTAAAACATTACATTTGTTCTCACACACCATTATCATACGGCTTTAAAACAGCAGATGGAATACTACTTTTATTGTGTGTCTGTTTATTTTTGTATCCTAACATAAATTGTTATCTGAAAGGAAAAGTACTGCATAAGGATTTCTCAAAAAGCTATAATTTTCCACAGAACAGCATACAGGTTTTAAGTGACATGAAGATGAGAAAGTAATGACACTATGTTCATGTTTGAGTGAACTGTCCCTTCAAAACCCAATACAAAAATGCCCCATATAAATGGCTTGCAACTGTACATCTCAGTAATGGTGGAAATAATCATAATATTAGAATGTGCTAAAACCTGATGAAAAACCAAATGAAAAGACTAGAGAATATTCACACATCCTAAATGCTGTGGGTTCTAAAACAATTTGTCTCTGTGCATCGGATGTAGCCAGAACTGTTTTTCTTGGGCAGCGAGAAGCTTCCTCCTGGCCTACTGCCACAATCCCCTCTGTATATAGAGCAGGGGAGGGGAGGAGGGTGTTAAACACACTGGGTTGGGGGTGTTGAAGAGGGGGGTGGAATCTGTCAGAGCTGCACTCTTGTGGTAAAATGCTATGGGAGAGAAAGAAGCCAAATAATCTAGGATGCCTTCAGGTATTAAAACATTTTTAGATTTTTAATCATTTCAAGTGGGGCTCGAGGACACAACAAACCAAATAAGAATTGTTATGCTTAAATGGAGGCTTGATGAAAAGCATTATTATTATTATTCATTTTTAATAGGCTTGTTTTTGGTTAACACTTTCACTGTCGGGGTGAGCAGTGTGTTTGCTATTATCTTTATCATCTTAAGAATAAATCTAAACCTTCACACTCAAAGTAGGTCATATTAACACCTGACTTCACACTTAAACCTCAATATTTGAGCAAGGCTGAGCCATTTGTGCTAACACAACTCCGTGTTAAAGCAACATTAGCGAAACTGACACTCAATAAATCTAAGAAACAAACAAACATAAACATCCTCTCCCAAAGCCTGATGGGAAAAGACCAGTATAGTCAGAATTTACCTGTATTGAGTTCTCCTGTAAGTTGAGGTATCGTGTGTTGTTTGATATACTGTCGGGCACCTCTTCTAAGTTTCGTCTTGTACAGATCACGCGACTAGCTTGATTAGAACAACTGCACGGCACGGGACAGGTGGAGGCGGTTCTGACTGCCTCTTGACCTGGGAGGATGAGCCACAACAGCAGCTGAACCAATAAGAGGAGGAGGGGGGAGGGACTAGGAAGGCTGGTCACCGTGGTGATGCGCATGGCAACTGGGTCATGACCCTTCCTGTGTTCCAAAGAGGATGGTAGGCTGATTCCAATGTCTCTTGAATACGGTCTCTTTTAACAGTTGTAGATTCCTTCCGCAATGGATGTCACTTCTGCATTTTTCAGTGGAAATATTCAGTCTCCTTGGTTGGTGGCGTGTTTTGTCCTTGTTTATTTTTTCATACAGATATGTCTTTGCCTTAACAGGTCCTCCTATTTGACAGGCCTCTTTGTGATGAATGCATGTTTTACTGCAAAAGAGAAACAAAGAAGAAAGCCATGTTTTGCTACTCTTATAGATTCAAATATTTCAGGTACATATAAAGCTAAAATGCCACACAATAGTTACTTACACAATAGCAAAATTAATGCATCAAGTTAAAAAGTAAAAAATTGTTTTAGGGATGCAAAGACTAATGATGTTACATATGCAGTCTCTCGCCTGGAAAACTCATACTGTACACTGATAATGCACCCAGATTCTTGTCTCTCTGTGCGTGTTAATGATCCTCTTTATAGGTATTCAGGTGCTATATGACCCACATGCATCTAAAACAACATCCTAGGCTTCAAATTGACTGCTGTACGCAAGCTCCAAAATAAGCTTTCAGCCACACACTGGCCAATGGCAGGTGAATGAAGAAAAATGACAAGCTAAATATTTCATACCAGCCATGCAAGCGTATTTTTCTACATTTTTAATAAAAATACTTTTGTTCATATGACAATTTTTGTTTGTTTTTTGATCGGTATCACTTGCAGCATCATATGGGAAATGAGCGTCTTCTCCCATTAAAACTGCATCTGTCATTAAGACAATGACACTTGTTGTAATTTTGTTCCTCATTTACATTTGGGAAGCATAATGTCTTGCCACATGGAGTTCGGCAGAAAATAACCTTTATCCTAGGTATCGTTTTCTTTAGTAGATTATAGTTGATTTTTAATCAAATGTCACAACACAATCTTCCATCATGACTTTAAATGATTCAGTTTGAATCATTTTGCCACTTCCATTAGTGATGATCAGACTAGCCTTCTTTAAATTTAAACCATGTATTATGTTGCTAGAGAGTAACAAACATTTTCGTAAATGCCACAATCACATTTTACTCATATTTGGCGAGTGTTAATTCTGGATTCTGGCTTTACGCAATACACAAAACAGAGCTACATTTATTCACCTTCACCAGATTTGTGTGCTTAGCTCCCTTGTGCTTTTCTACAATAATACTGCATGTGTGAACTATGGTACTAATCTTTATGTCCATACTCGCCCATAGAGTTGAGGCCCTTGGGGTCTTGGAGCAGTATTAACTGGTGCAATGTGCTTCGGCTGATGGATGGCTAATTCAACCTGAACCCCATGCAAGGGGGCTTAGCTCTTAGGTTATTTAGACTCCAGTAACCTTATATAAGGGTATCCAATGAGACACAGGCCATTACTAATGATGATGGCCCTAATTATCGTACTCTGACATGCATGTTCATTTAACACAGGATTTTACACTTCGGCTCAGTGAAAAATAAGAGGAAGAGAGACATGAGAGAGAGAGAGAGAGAGAGCAGGGCAGAAGGCAGAAGGATGGAGAGATTATTAAACTGATAGATGACTGTACAGCTGCAGGGATAGAAAAGAATCATCAACACTAATAGATGAATACTTAGACAGATAGAGAGAGAGAGAGAGATCCAAGTGAAATGTGAACGAGAGACAGACAGTAAGGAACAGATATGGAGAAAGGGTAATGTTAAGAGGATGAGATAGAGGGTGAGGAAAGAGAGGAGAGGGAGAAACATTAATATTAATAATTTTTCCCAGAGAGAGATGAATGAGGAAGTCTTAATAGAAAGGGATGAATATGAAACAGACAGAGAGATAGAAGGAGAATGACAACATAGGTGCATCAAAAACAACAAGTGCACAAGAAAGATGGGAGAGATGCAGGGAAGACAACACAAGAGAATGAATATAAAACAGGTAGTGATAGAGAGAAAAGAGATAACTGAACTGATGTGTGTGTGGAAATAAAATTAGATTGAACAATGACAATACAAACACACACATACAAGCATGTCTGTAAACACACGGGGTCTCGTTCACTAATAATCGCATACAAATATACTTATGTGCACTGGAAAGGTTATCAGACAAAATTTCTTCCAGACAAAGTGTGCATGCAAATAAATGTGTTATTACATGTTATTTTTTTGTTAATTTTTAAGAGTCTCATTAAACTTTAAAAACTAGAAATTACTTCAAACCCTGCAAAATATATCTTCCACTGATGAAGGTTGGTCAAATGTCGTTCACCATATGATTAAGAATTTTAGTCAAGAGTTCACCAAACTTAAAAGACAACTTCTTTCACATCTAACTTTTGCATATGGATGGAAGTGAAAGGAACATTAAGTCTGCACCTGTCAAAAGTCATTTTCACTCTTTGCAAATGTATTCTTATGCACTCTAAAGATCTTTACTCCTGAGAATGATTTTCAAGAAATGCCAAGTTTGTCATTCTTAATGACATAAAAACAATAAAAACCTTTTGCAGAGGCTTAGACTACACACATGACCAATTGCACTTTTAAAACTAAATCCAGATTGAGCTATAATGCACATTAAATTGTTAAATGAAGTAGGGTCACTTAGTCGTTCAATTTATTAAAGGGGTCATATGATGCGATTTCAAGTTTCCCTTTCTCTTTGGAGTGTTACAAGCTGATTGTGCATTGATAAGATCCCTGAAGTTGCAAAGACTGAAGTCTCAAAACCAAAGAGATATTCTTTATCAAAGTTAAGACTCTGCCACGCCCCCCTAAAACGGCTCGTTCTAACACGCCCCCACATATCTACCTCCCTATGTGGAAATATTTGCATAATGCCACCCAAATATAAGAAGAAAAGAAGGCATGGTTTCAGTAACCGCAGTTAGTGTTGAAGCAGCCATGTCAGAGAGACGCTGTGTGTTTCTAGGCGAAAGCAAAAGCACTTTATTTGGCCTTCTGAAAGTAGATGCATTTAGGAATCTTTAAGATGACTTACAACAGAACAGCAATGCATTTTATGGATGACCGTTTCGTGAACCTAGGAGAGGAGGTAATTCTGACTTTGCTATGACAATCTGGCGCTTCTGAATCAGCTACTGTTTTGTTATTAGTTTAAGTATTTGCTATTGACTGTTCAAATGCGGAGTTTTGCGCATCGTGTGTGTGCGCGAGCGAGCGAGCGAGAGAGAGCGTGAGATACAGTGCAAGAGAGCGAGGGAGTGAGCGAGAGGGGAAGAGAGGCAGCAGCACTGGCTGCGAGATACGTGTGGATGTGCCACAGCCTGAGAGACAGCAGGTGAATGTGTGTTGTGTCTGACCTCAGTGTGTTACCCTACTGTCCACCACAGTGATCCAAAGTATTTATGGGTGTTTCTATGCAAGTTAAAGACTGTGGTATCAAATGTTCACGTTATAATTTGTTACAGTTTAATACTTCTAAGATGTTATAATATTCCATTATATTACTGTGATGTTCATTTACTTATTATTGTTATTATATTATTATTTTTATTTTTTTCTTTAAATCTTTTTGTACATGTGTACTAAGCTTTGGCAATATTGTATCATTTACAGTCATGCAAATAAAGAGAGAGAGAGAGAGATAGAGAGGGGGTCACATCACAGTAGAGTCAGCTGTCTTAACCGTGGCTTGTGTACTGCACACACACCAGCTTCATCACTGTGTCTGTCACGCGACTCTGTTCCCCTTTCGGGCTCTGTCTTTACATTTATTTTGAAAGATGAAGCTCGCGATTATGGTAAGGGGCGTTACATTTCCGACGAGTGCTTGCGGTGTTCGGCCAATCACAATGCACTGGGTCAGCTGGCCAATCAGAGCAGACTGCGCTTGTCGGAAGGAGGGACTTTGTAGAAAACAAAGCGTTTGAGAGAGGCGGGGCATAGAGGACCTACAATAATGTACAGTATTTGAAAAATAATGTGTTTTTTGAACATTAAAGCATGTCAACATATTCTGTTACACCAAAAACACAAAATAATGATCTTTAAAAAAGCATCATATGACCCCTTTAAGAAATATTTTATATAACAACATTTTGGCTTCACACATTTCCTGTTTCTATGGCCACCCGGATTCTGTGGAATTGATGTATTTGTGGTTTTAATATTTATCCTAAATTTAAACAAAATATAAGTGTGAACTGAATTAATGAATCATGATTTCTGCCTGAAAATGTTTGCCCACTCTCTTTAATAAGCACAAACACAAGGTGATGAACCCTGGCCCGAAACAAAAACACTCCAGTTAGAGGAACAAATGTGACATCCCCTGCTGCTGCATGACTGTGACCATAACCAGTGTTTTACTGTAAGCATTAGCATGCCGTTATGGGCAAAAGCCATTTGTAGAGCTGTCATGTAACAGGACGCCATGCCCCAGGCCTTCTTCTATAAACACTGCAACTCAAGCATCACTAATACAGTCACAGCTACCTGCAGCAATACCTGCCTCTCTTCTTCCATACTGCATCTGCTGGTAACCAGGTGGGTAACCACAGTCCAGACTATTGGGCTATAGCCCCAAACGTGTTTTAAACAGCCCGGACCTTATGTGCTGTCTTTTCCACAATTTAAATAGAAGAAAAAAAAACTGTGGGGAATTTTAATGATCAAATTAAAATTAAAACTGACCACGAAACTGAAGCTGTCAAGTTTCAGAAAGGATGCGCACAGTAAAAAATGGCCAGCAGTTGTTACCTTATGGCAGTGGTTCTCAACCACTAAATAGAAGTATTTAAATTAATAGAATTAAATTTGTTGAATAAATTAATAATAATCAATTACATGTAAAACATTTTTTTTTTTACCTCAATAACTATAGAAACACATACACTCTAAAAATTGCTTGGTTAAATATAACCCAGCGCTGGGTTAAAAAGGGTTAAAACTTGGGTTAAAAAGTTGTTTTGAACCCAACCACTGGGTCAAAACAACCCAATAGCTGGGTTTGTTCCTTTTTAACCCAGCATTTTTTAGAGTGTACAGTTTCGGAATACAGATCATAACCACTGGAATCACAAAATAAATTGTGGTTAATTAAATTCATTACATTAATTAGTAATGTAAATTTCATACAAATCTTTGAAAGCAAGCAGCCTTGTCATAATTACAGCAGAAATACTGGAAATATCTCTCCTTCTATCTCTCTGAAATATATGGGAATATTGTGTTGGAAAACAGGGCAGGGCACCTTTAATTCAAAAAGGTTGCACTGCCTTATGGATTGCTGGTGTAACCTAATAAATTAGTTTTTGGTTAATAATTTACAAAAACATCATTAAAAGTGGTCCATTTAACTTGTGCACTATATAAAGAAATTAAGAACAACTCTTTAATTTGAATCTGTTGATTCATTTCACAAAACCGGTCTAAATGATTTGTTCACTTATCAGGTTCTTGACTTCAGCCAATCGACTCCAGTTGCAGTGGTTCTCAGTTTAACAGCTCACTGGAGGAGAAGATTCAGTGATTTAGGCCTTTTTAACTTAAAATAAATAAAAACAGCATCAGATTCATTAATGAGGCCCACTTTCTAAATATGTGTGGAGCAGGAATCCTGCTGTAAATACTCTAGTGAATATAGATCCTGGGGAGTTTATGACTCTTTGTGTGGAAACATGGAACTTAGTATCTGGAACTTGAATCGACAATACTAAAGATTCTCAGGACACTAATATATTGCCATGTACCAACATATAATATACACGCTTGTTTTGATCATAAGAAGGCAAATTCATAGATACTAAACAAGGTAAGATTACATATAGTGAAAAGGGATGATCAGGAATGGGTTCCCTCACAAGCATACTAAAATAGTCTAAAAATATCAAAGACAAAATACACGATGACAATAATATACCCAATGACCTGAAGGATATGTGTGTTCATTCAAAGAAAGGTTTTCCTATGAATTAATTAGTAGAAAAGTCAATTTCTGCTCTGCCTCTCCTATGGGGACAAAGAGTGGGTTATCCTACTCACATTCCTGGGGGGGGGGTCATAAAACCAGTGATATCATGATTAGTTGTCATGGTGACCAAGGGGGGATGGTGTTCAGCAGAAATCCTGGCATCCAGTTAATTGAGTGAGGGGACTGTGACAATTTGTTAATCTAATGAATAATTGATTTGTTAAATCAAATAAAAATTAGAGTGTCAGATTGGAAGAGATGCTACACCATGTACCGTCAAATCTTGGGTGAGAACCTCCTTCCCTCAGCCAGGGCATTGAAAATGGGTCGTGGATGGGTATTCCAGCATGACAATGACCCAAAACACACGGCCAAGGCAATAAAGGAGTGGCTCAAGAAGAAGCACATTAAGGGCATGGAGTGCCTAGCCAGTCTCTAGACCTTAATCCCATAGAAAATCTGTGGAGGGAGCTGAAGGTTCGAGTTGCCAAACATCAGCCTCGAAAACTTAATGACTTGGAGAGGATTTGTAAAGAGGAGTGGGACAAAATCCATCCTGAGATGTGTGCAGACCTGGTGGCCAACTACAAGAAACGTCTGACCTCTGTGATTGCCAACAAGGTTTTTTCCACAAAGCACTAAGTCATGTTTTGCAAAGGGGTCAAATACTTATTTCATTCATTAAAATGCAACTCAATTTATAACTTTTCTGAAATGCGGTTTTCTGGATTTTTTTGTTGTTATTCTGTCTCTCACAGTTCAAATAAACCTACCACTAAAATTATATACTGATCATTTCTTTGTCAGTGGGCAAACGTACAAAATCAGCTGGGGATCAAATAATTTTTTCCTTCACTGACTACGTTTACATGGACATCAGTAATCTAATTATTTACCTTATTACCTTAGTATACTATATACTAAATAAGACAATATTATGATTAAGGTGTTTACACGAGTTGCTTTTAGAATATTCCTTTCATGTTCCCGTTTTACATGTTATAGTACATAGTTCGATTAATGGCGCACGTCATTACGTCCCACGTGACACCATCCGACGTCCCCTTTGGAATTCCACATATATACATATAGTTAGTCTTCGTAATGATGCCATGTACAGTTTTGGGTGTTTCATTTTTAATTTTATGAAAGCGTCAAGTGCAGTTAATTATTTGTACGTGCATACAGACGATGGTGGTGTTGAAGCTCTTTTATTTGCCATCAAACGGTTGACCATGCCGTGTGTGTATCCTGTCGCAAAATGCGGCGAAAAGTCCTACACGACGGTAATAATGTGATTAAAGTGTTTACATGTCTATACTGCACTTCAGTAATGCGACTAAAATAGGAATACTCCACACGTCTTAATTCGAATAGTGTTTACTTCGATTATGACTTTAGCTGGATTAAGGCAAGCAAGAATCTCTGTTTACATGGTAGATTCTTAATCAGAGTATTGTCTTAATCATATTAAAATCGGAGTATTGTTGTCCATGTAAACGTACTGACTGTATTAAAACACATTTTAGGCATAATATTAAGAAATGTGCATTGTGCAATAAAGAGATACTCCAAACAATGTTTGATTATAATTTTTGCAGTCAATATATGCATTCATGGATTTGAAGTATACTTAGTATGAAATAAATGTTTTTTAAATAAATGTTGGCATAGGCTTTTTACTAGGGTATACCCAGGCAGGAATTTTTCCTTTACAGACATCTAGAGATACATATTTATAATATAAAATTGTAATGTTGTTTACATAGTACTGATTTCACGATAATACGATTTTGGTGTTATATACACTTCTAGAAAACATACCAGTTCAAAGTGGGCAAATGGGAAACACACTGTACCTGCATTTGCAAGGAGGTTATGCGTTTAACAGCATGACTTAACCAGGTTACGTCTAATGTTTAAAATGGATCATGGGCTCAGTCCCTGATGTTTGCAGCATCTCATCACACTCGTTCGTAACGTTGCATTTTGTGAGCCAAAAGAAAAGGGCAAGAGCACTCACTATGAAATAATTATTAAAACATCATCCTGGAAATTATGGTGACCTTATTTTATCTATCTGTGGTGTGTCATCTCCATGCATGATTGACAAGAGCTACAAATAGCTCAGAGTGCCAACTGCCAATTAAATGGCTGTAATGGGAGATGGCATCTGCTGTGATGTTGATGGGAAATGGAGTCCAAAATGACAGTGATGACAGGAAATTGAGTCAACTGTGAGCCTGTTGGGAAATGTGCTTTGAATCGTTGGCTCCCTTTGCACAAAATGTGTTTGAGGTGTGCACGTGAGACACCGTGATCCTGTTATGGTCACTGGCTCACACGCACTTGAATTCTCAACCCAGCTTGAGCCCTTTATCACATGCTTTGTGTCACTGTCCATACCCGTGTTAAACCCCACTGATTGCCTTTATCTTCTCTCCCTTTCCAGCACCCAGAGGCGGACTTAACCATCAGGCAAAGGTTGGCGACCTCTAAAAAGCTTTATATATACGAGATGGGCAGATGCACAAGTGGTTGCTGTGGTGTTCATTAATACGACAACCGTCTGCGCGTCCGTGTTGAATGTGCTTCTTGTAGAAAATGCAGGGCCCTATGATTTCCACAAAGCAGACGGAATCACGGAATCCATTCATAAAAACGGAATTTACTGTGTAATGAGGAATGTCACGGAATGAATGACGCAGACGTGCGGTTTCGTTTACTACTGAAGCACGTGCGATGCTCACAGTGCTGGTCTGCACCATTCATTCACACAGAGACAAAAACATGCAGGATTCATATTTAAATAGTATATTTACCATTTAATATTCACATACACTAATCCATATTGCAATTTGATTTAAAGGGGTCATATGATGCTTTTTTAAACATCATTATTTTGTGTATTTGGTGTAACAGAATATGTTGACATGCTTTAATGTTCAAAAAACACATTTTTCAAATACTGTACATTATTGTAGGTCCTCTATGCCCTGCCTCTCTCAAACGCTTCGTTTTCTACAAAGTCCCTCCTTCCGACAAGTGCAGTCTGCTCTGATTGGCCAGCTGACCCAGTGCATTGTGATTGGCCGAACACCGCAAGCACTCGTCGGAAATGTAACGCCCCTTACCATAATCGCGAGCTTCATCTTTCAAAATAAATGTAAAGACAGTAAATAATGTCATTAGTTTTACCATCAGTTCAAGCCCAAAAGGGGAACAGAGTCGCGTGACAGACACAGTGATGAAGCTGGTATGTGTTTGCAGTACACAAGCCACGGTTAAGACAGCTGACTCTACTGTGATATGACCCTGTGCTTCAACACTAACTGCGGTTACTGAAACCACGCCTTCTTTCTTTGCGTGCACATTTGGGTGCATTATGCAAATATTTCCACATAGTGAGGTAGATATGTGGGGGCGTGGCAGAGTCTTAACTTTGATAAAGAATATCTCTTTGGTTTTGAGACTTTAGTCTTTGCAACTTCAGGGATCTTATCTATGCACAATCAGATTGTAACACTCCAAAGAGAAAGGAAAACTTGAAATCGCATCATATGACCCCTTTAAGAGTCCTGACTTGCATTTGATTTATTCATCCAAAATTTGACAAATTCCGTGTTACACAGTAAATTCCATGTTTATGAATGGCGCTCACTCGTTTCTGTTAAGGACCCAAGTAGAGGACGCATGCGCAGTTACTTTCCACACTTTATGTTTGGTTGAAATAATCCTTAAGCGTATAAATCTATAATTTCCTTCAGTTTAATTTAAATTTGTAATTAATAAATAAAAAAGAAATGTATTTTAAAGTTTAGAATTAGACAGCCTTGCGTTGTGTACACAATTGTGCTGTGAAAATTACCCAAAGTACCAACTATTGCTCAACCTACTCTAATAATGTTATAACCTGCTTACACGTGAACAAGGGGTCTACAACATGAAAGCCATTATTTATAACATGTACATGAAAAATCTAAAAAGTGCAAACTATGGTACACAGTCATGCAGCAGCAAGCCTTACAACATGTGAAAGGAACCTCAAGGTTGTAAATGTGTGCAATTGTATAGGGCCTCATTCCTGTATTTTGCCTAGGGCCCCCAAATCCCTAAATCCACCCCTGCTAGCACCCTCTCTCTCACACCCTCCGCCTATGTGCGTCCTGCCTGTGTCCAGTTGGTGTGTAAATACGCCATTGGCCTCTAAGCCTGATGAAAGGTTAACCTGCTGCACTGAAACATATTAACCTTTTAGTCTGTGTTCTGCATCAGCATCCTGGAGGATCTCAGTCTCATTCTTGGTTTCAAATCTTAGCACAGAGTTACCATGGTTACCCTTCACCAAACTTTCTCTCTACAGTGATATCCTTCTCATACAGTACCTCTATCCCATAGTGCTTCTCACACACACACACACTCAGAATTTAAGCTGCTGGTGGATCAAAATCTGCACTGCATACATTTCATTAAAGGTGAAGTGTAAACATTTTGGTAGTGAACAAATTAGTGTTTTTGAACAAATCTGAATGAATTGTTCTTGTTCAATTCCTTGCACTAACATGTATTTTTTCACTCAAGTACACCGTAAACAGTATGCATTAAACATTTGGTGAAAAAAAACCTGGATGTCATGCAAGTCACAGTTCTCATGCAATATGGTGAGGAAGAAAGATCTTTTTGAAGATGAAAAGTATGTAAAAATGCAATGTCTTGCAAAAGACATCAAATCAAATAATATTTTGCGAAAAGCAAATAGAGATTATCAACTTTATATAGAACTGTCAAAAGATTTGTGAGTGACTTAGAGCACAGAAGATCTTGGTCAGATAAAGATTTAAGGAAAGTTTCTGTCAAACAAATGAACTGTATTGTAATGCCAGCAAAAAAGCCACTGCTGAGCAGCAGACAGGTGTTTGAAGCTACTGGACTGGAGTCTCAAGATCCTCTCCATGCAGACTGGCAGTTGCGTGTAAAGTTGTGTTTCAGTCACTGCTAACCAAACCTCACAAAGGGAAACCTGCACAGTGGCTTTTTCTGTGAAAAAGAATCCTGAAAAAATATCACAGGTCAACAAAAAATATTAAGCAACACAACTGTTTCCAACATTGATTATAAATCAGCATATTAGAATGATTTGTGAAGGATCATGTGACACTGAAGAATGGAGTAATGATGCTGACAATTGCTTTGCTTCATAGGAATAAATTATATTTTAAAGTATATTAAAATAGAAAACTTTAAATTGCAATATTTCACAATATTATTTTGTGAAATAATATTCAGTATTTTTATCAAATAGATACAGCCTTGAGGAGCATAAGAAACATCTTTAATAAACATTATTGATCCCAAAGTTTTGAATAGCAGTGTATTATACTGTAAAAAAAAAAAAAAAAAAGATCAGGTAACCCAAAATGTACAACATTTAGTCACGGGTCAAATGAAATACAAATAGCACATTAAAGTTAAAAGTTACACACTTTTTTTGTGTGCGCGCTGTACAGGTCTGGTATAAAGAATGTTTTTGCTCAGGTGGCCGAAATGTCCGCCCAATAGAGAAAAGTTTTACTCAGCAAGAAAAAAAATTAGAGGGAACATTGGTCACTTGCATAATAATTTGGAACACAGTGTGTGTGTGTGTGTGTGTGTGTGTGTGTGTGTGTATATACACAGTGCCGTGAAAAGGTTTTTGCCCCCTTCCTGTTTTTTTAATTTTTTGCATATGTCGTCACACTTAAAAGATTCAGATCATCAAACCAATTTTAATATTACGCAGAGATAATGTAAATACAAAATGCAGTTTTTAAATGAAAATTTCATTTATTAAGGGAAAAAAGCTGTCCAAACCTACCTGGCCCTATGTGAAAAATTAATTGCCCCTCCTCTTAAATCATGAAAGAACTGTGATTAACCACATTATTTTAGAAAGCCGAGTTAAATTTCACTAGCCACACGCAGGCCTGATTACTGCCAGACCTTTTGAATCAAGAAATCACTTAAATAGAACCTGTCTGACAAAGTGAAGCATGCTTAAAGAGCAACACATCATGCTGCGATCTAAATAAATTCAAGAACAGATGAGAAACAAAATAGTTGACATGTATCAGTCTGGAAAGGGTTATGAAGCCATTTCTAAGGCTTTGGGACTCCAGCGAACCACAGTCAGAGTCATTATCCACAAATGGAGAAAGCTTGGAACAGTGGTGAACCTTCCCAGAAGTGGCCGGCCTACCAAAATTACTCCAAGGAGCGCAACGACGACTCATCCAGGAGGTCATAAAAGAACCCAGAACAACATCTAAAGAACTGCAGGCCTCACTTGCCTCAGTTAAGGTCAGTGTTCATGATTCAACAATAAGAAAGAGACTGGGCAAAAACGGCATCCATGGGAGAATTCCAAGGCAAAAGCCATTGCTGATCAAAAAGAACAAAGGCTTGTCTCACATTTGCCAAAAAATATCTTGTTTATCCTCAAGACTTTTGGGCAAATATTCTGTGGACTGATTTTTGTTGACCTTTTTGGAAGGTGTGTGTCCCGTTACATCTGGCGTAAAACCAACACAGCATTTCATAAAAAGAACATCATACCAACAGTCAAACATGGTGGTGGTAGTGTGATGATCTGGGGCTGCTTTGCAGCTTCAGGGCCTGGATGACTTGCCATAACTGACGGAACCATG
This sequence comes from Sinocyclocheilus grahami, assembly GCF_001515645.1. Lineage (NCBI taxonomy): Eukaryota > Metazoa > Chordata > Actinopteri > Cypriniformes > Cyprinidae > Sinocyclocheilus > Sinocyclocheilus grahami. Next base: position 292,882 of record NW_015506080.1, read on the forward strand.
AATTTTGCTCTCTATCAGAAAATCCTGAAGGAGAATATCCGGCCGTCACTTTGTGACCTCAAGCTCAAGCGCACT
>NW_015506080.1:293350-293807 GCF_001515645.1 Sinocyclocheilus grahami
GGGTTTTTGTTAAATGTGAGCCAAAATCATCACAATTAAAAGAACCAAAGACTTAAACTACTTCAGTCTATGTGCATTGAATTTATTTAATACACGAGTTTCACAGTTTGAGTTGAATTACTGAAATAAATGAACTTTTCCATGACATTCTAATTTATTGAGATGCACCTGTATATATATATATATACATATACATAAATGTTTAGATATGTTTTATTTTGTTATTATTTTTATTATTATTATTATTATTATTATTGTTACATAGGGGGCCTTCAAGTCAAAAAGGTTAAGAACAATTGCTTTAAGGTGTGAAAGGAAAAAAATAACACGCATCACCTTTAAAGGGGTCATATGATGTGATTTAAATTTTTCCTTTCTCTTTGGAGTGTTACAAGCTCTTGGTGCATAAAGAAGATCTGTAAAGTTGCAAAGACTAAAGTCTCAAATCCAAAGAGAT
>NW_015506080.1:294073-353506 GCF_001515645.1 Sinocyclocheilus grahami
CACACACACACACACGCACACACACACACGTCTGCCAGCTGATGCGGAGAAAGAAAAATGCCTATTCTATTTTTACTTCAGAGTTCAGTCCAGCAACTGTGTTTATTCCTTTTAGAGGGAGATGTTTGCGGTGGTACGCCGCAGACAAGGGGGGCCGCTAAAATAAGGGATTCTGCCGTGTAAGCAAAACCTCAGAGATAACCCATTCATCTGCTGTTATACAACAAAACATGTGGACCTATGATGAAAAATGGTAATTATTGGTCGGGCAGATTGCCATTGCCAGATGCACTGGCACAACAACAATGTGTATGTTGAGCTGTTATTGTTTCCCCTGTAATAAAATTGTGACAATTAATTTTAGTGGTTAACACACTGGGTGGCTGCACTATTTCAGCCGAGACAAGAGTACTGCAGTTAGGAAAAGTGGAGGTTTTACAGAACAAGGCATCAATAAAATGTTTGTGAATCACTGGAAACATGAAAATATATAGAATAGCCTCTGGCGTTCAGTGAGCAATATATCTAAAAATATCTGACGATCAAGTTATCTTAGTGTGAAAAGCCGAGATCAATGGTGCAAGTAACACAAAATGCTGCTGATCCTCAGCGTTGTGATGATGTTAATGAAATGTAACTAAATCCAATAACTGGGCCATACGTTCCTCTCACAGAGCTGTGCAGTGCGTTAACTAGGCTCAGCAGTCGGCTAAGTACCTTATCATCAGCACAGACAGTGAGCAAGCTAACATAAACTCCACACAAACTCTACAGCAGCTTTCACCATTGGGGAAAGACTCTGATTATGCAAACATTATGGAAAAGAAAATCCATACATACTTAAATTTCTGCTCAGCATAAGGATGGATTTATTCTAAACGCATGCGTTTACTATGTCTTCGCAGAGTGGTAATTCCAAAATAAGAGTTAGTTAAAGGCTATCTGATGGTTGTAGTATGTAATTGTAATTATGAAGACATGATGACCCTGACATGACTTATAAAACTAATTTAACGCTTTATTAATAAAAACACCGATTAGGGATATCAGAGCACTGTACGAAATTAGAATTGACATTTCAAATTATTATAATAATAATAATATAAAAATTCTGTCTATTGTATCTTAATGTCGAAGCATGCACGTAATCTTTCATTAATTATCAAATTGAGAATGAAAAGCATACGGAGTCTGCCTGAATTTCTTCATGGTGCTAATAATATAGAAATGAAAAAAGCCAGGACTTGAGGACCTAGGCTCTTTGGTGTGAGTGGAGTTTCTAGTGGCACTTACACATCCTTGATATTAATCTACAGGTCAATTTTCTGACCAAAAATTACAGAGCACAAAACCCCCATAGGACTTTTTCCCCCAGATCTGCTCCTGGAGTAAATGTACCGATGTCCTTTACTGACAGACAGAAAGTTCACTCTGCCTGTCACTCAAGATGACCACAAGGAACTCATCTCTGTATAAACAATGACTGAACTTTGTAACAGGTGCGTATGTTTGTGAATCTGATTCTTTTTAAATGTTTATTTTATTATAATGAAAGAGTAAAAGCTTACTGCCAACAGGTTATGTCAGTGTGCACACTGGATGGATGGACACGTACAAGTCTTCATTAAAACTCACCCATCCTCAAGTATGAAATTAATAGATTCAGTATTAATGAGCTAGATTGTGCTTATTAAAATAATGCAATTTTTAAGTGAAGTTAAGTAATGGTGATAATAATTGAATCTGTTTTTTATTGATACAATGTTTCACATTATCAGCATTTTTGTATATCCAAAATTCCCCTGAATACTTGATACAGTGCGTGCCTGTTTTTCTAGAAATCACATGTCTCAATCCAGCTGGCAAGCTAAGGATGCATCAAACATTCAGGTGTTTTTTTTTGGTTCGGTCTGAAAAATAAATAAATAGTAAATTATCTTTGCCACTTGGTACGTTTTAATACCAAGTTTTTATCAACCACAGCATTGCTAAATAAATATTTTATCCAATGTTTATAGCATATCTATTTCTAGGAAGAATTAAGCTCTGTTGTGCTAATGTAATGTGACGAGTAGCAATAGTTTATTTTTAGGCAGTCACATGGGAGAGAGGCTGACATGATTTTTTATTCTGTTGCTTCACTAAGGGCAGCAAAAGTGCATCCGTCAGTACTCAACCACAATAAGGTCTGTTTAACAACTCGTTTTTAACTTTTCTCTCCATTATTTATCAATTTGGTAACCTCAAAGAGGAGCTGCAGTCTTTCTGCATGCCTTAGGTTACAAAGTCCTCCGATCTTTGGTGTAAGAAGTGTGGGCTCAGCCTCATTTTTTCATCCACATCTTGTCTCCCATTATTGTTCTGGTCCTGGGATTTCAAACTGCCATGCTGAATCCAAGTAAAACAGCCTCAGAGATGCACTGAGCCAAGACTTTTACATAAATAAATGTGCTCGTTGTGCAACCTTATGACACTCACCCATTTAAAAAAAGACCAGATATCACATATCGAACCAAAATGCTCTCTTTTTCTCAAGTTGTCAGTTTATACGAAGAGGGCTATACTTGGGTATAATACTTGAACACTTTGCTTCTAGCTTCAAGTTGCTTCTACCCCCATGTTTGTTTAGGGTCTGAGATACTTCAAAGTCATTTAAATTGTTCAAAAAATATATATGTAACACTATGCATCAGGCTTGAACTTTACCCAATCCTATGAGATATGATTACAAACTAATTTGACAACACGTTTAAACTCACCATTTAAAATGTTATTAAAATGTAAAAAACATAAATAAATGTAATAATTATCCATTGCTATGATTCAGGAGAACATACTAAAGGAATTTAAACAAAATAAATGTCAATATTATCTTTTTTACATGTTCATAATTGCATCCTCTGTGACTAAAAAAACAAACAATCATTTCAACTCAAACTTTAAGAAGATTTTAGCCATCTGCAAACATTGCAGCTGTTTAAGCCAAGTGCAAGACTTAAACCAATGAATGAGGTTTTGACGTCACGTGCCCACATCCCACACACACTCCTCCACACGTATGCAAGGAGCTTGCACAATGTGGCTGGCTCCAGTGGTCAGAGACATAACTAATAGTATGCTAACTCGCCTGCTTTGTGTTGGCTGTGTAGTGGCTGATTTATGTGTAGGCTCGAGGGAGAGAAGCCCTCCAGGTTATTGAAATATTCTACGTGGGGTTTGAGGCTGAATGTTTGTACAGGTAAATCGATAGCGGCAGTCAATATTCTACCCACGGCTAAGCGAGTCGAGAGGGGCAAGCAGGGTCGCACAGGAGCTGGTGCAGACACCTGCCCACCTCCGTACAGGTCACATCACGTATCACGGACCTCCATTTTACTTTCACACTTCATTTTTACACGCCAGAGTTATGCTGCCATCTACCAAGGACATGATCCGTATTAGAGTGGTCTGTGAGAGACTGCAGGGCTGGATGAGATCTGATGGGATGTGATTGGGAATGATGGGGCTGCTGATGGTAGAGGAGAGATCCTCCTCTCGCATGTGTCAAAGTTTTAGCGCTCAGCCGCAGCGGGACTTTGTACAGTGATGTTACGGATCGGGATGAAAGATGACGTGAGGGACTGAATGCTCATATGTAGATGTGTAAACAACTCACACCTGCGGGGCACTTTGAAACCTCAAGTGTGCATGGGAAAACAAGTCGTAAGTATTCTGTGATCCTCATCCAATCAGATGTTAAGTATACACAGACACTCTAAGATCATAAGCAAGCACATGTACACAGGACTCGCTTACACTATCACACATATACAAACACTCCTTCCTGATTTACTCACACTAACAATTCCTCTTTGAAACTTCCTGTCTGACTGCATTTTCATTTCTCTTTGTTAGGATGCAACTGGAGGGTTGGTGTCTGGCCTCTCTGTCTGAGGACACTTATCAAAAGAAATACAAGTTCATGCAAAAACACACTACGTTAAACATACACTACCAACCAAGAGGTTGGGGTCTGTACAATTTAATTATTTTTTGTAAGTAATTACCTTTCTGTCATGACAACTCTCTGAAAGTTTAGAATGGTAATATATGGCAATGTTTATGTGTTTGGTCTTGGCAGAATAGATCTGCTACGCTACTGCTGCTGCGGCAGAGCAAGTACCGAGACTTGCTACAGCCAATACATCCACAACATGCTGCTGTGAGCATGTAGAAAAAATATATAACATACATGAAATATATAACATACCCCTATAACACATATGAAATTACTCTGCAGCAGATCTACACAGGTGGAGCTGGGGAAGGTGGAGGCTTTCTGAAGCGTGCTAAGAATGTTGAACAGCAAGCTCATTGGCTGCCTATACGAAAAGAACCAATCAGCTGTGCCATGTAAATTATGATGCGATTATATCAGATTGAGTTAGAACCTATCTGCCTGCACCATCTAGAGTTCATGACAGAACTTTGTATTTATTCAGCAAGGACACACTAAATCGATCAAATGTGTCAGACATTTATATTCTTACAACAGATTTCTATTCTATTCAATAAAATTCAGAAAAAAATCAGTTTAACATCAATAATAATAAGAAATGTTTCTTGAGCATCAAATCAGCATATTAGAATGGTTTCTAAAGTATCATGTGACACTGAAGATTGGCGTAATGGCTGCTGAAATAATATTAATAATATTTCACAATATTACCATTTTTGTTTTATTGATCAAAGTAATGCAGCTTTGGTGAGAATAAAAGATTTCTTTAAATAAATAAATAATCAATCATCCTGACCCCAAACGTTTGTATAAACCCTAGTGCAAGTCAATGCCTAAGCTAGGGTCTTGGTAAATTTAAAGCCTTGTGCAACTAAAGAGTTCGTTCGCACTAATACGATGAACTCCCCCTTTAAACTTCCAGTATTTCCAGTCATTAAATTTATATTAAGGATTACTTATTTAAACTAATAAATAAAATCTATTGTTGTGATTGGGTCCATCTAAAAACTAGATCTTACTGCTAGAATGTGTAGTATATATATATATATAACAAAGTGGAATATAAGACAAACATTATTGCTCACTTTGAAGCTACAGCCACCAAACTCGACACTGTTCTTCAACCTGTTCCTCTTTAGGTTGCCTTTTTCTTTTCTAAAGGACAAACTGTTTTACTAGTGGATGATAAAATATTCCACAGACTTCCATTGGAAATTTCTGACAGTATTGTCAAGAGCTTTCAAGCTACAGTCGCTTAGGCTGCTCTGATTCAGTACATTATATTTTCTAAATCATGAGACTCACGGTTTTTACCTTCAGGCTAGTTCTGCCCCAAAAAACGCTGATGCAACAAAATTATATTTTATGTACATATTGTGCAAATAATAAAAAAAATATGCAAGGCCATTCTGTAGGGTAAAATACTGACAATTAATCTATGTTTTGCAGTCGACATGAATGCATTTCTTTTTAAGGAAAGAAAAAAACATAAAAATCTATATCTATCTATCTATCTATCTATCTATCTATCTATCTATCTATCTATCTATCTATCTATCTATCTATCTATCTATCTATCTATCTATCTATCTATCTATCTATCCAGCTTCTATAAAAAAAAACTTGAGGCCTAAACAACCTTCAGTCCTCAAGGCTTTTTAAACTTTCAGGCGAGACTTTGTTTATCTTGCTGAACTTTCCTTTTCTAGTTTACTCTATGCTGCTGCTGGCGGGGTAATGCAGCCAAAGTTTTTCTCCGCTTGACTATCTCTGCAATAAAAGAGCTTTTCTGAAGCGAAACACCCCTAGGTCGTGAGACACGTGCTTCTGGCAAACAATTAATTGGCACTTTGCAGTGCTAAAAGTGTTGATACACTTGATTCCTGTTTGGCTGGGAGGGGAGTAGAGCAGCAGCCATTAAACAGAGTGTCTCTCAGCCATTTACAGAAGCATGTAAACTATCACACTGTTGCAGTGGCAGTGTAGCTGCAGCCTTGCCAGCTCATCTCAGTGATCCGTGTTTCCAGTGCCTTCTGTGAAAACTTACTTTAGCATTTTTGACCACCTCTCTCTCTTTCTCATTCCTCTTGCTCCTGTGATTTCATGTGGGTCTGCACGCTAGAAGCATGCAGACTCTATATGTCTCGGATGCATCCACACCCCACTGACCTCTTGTGAAACCAGTGCTTCTGTACACAGTTGTGTGTGTGTGTGCTTGATTTTGTTTTCTGTATAAACATGTTGGTGATGTATTTACATCATTAGAGTTTAAAGATATAGTTCACCCAAAAATGAAAATTCTGTCATAATTTACTCACCGTCATGTCTTTCCAAACCTGTATGACTTACTTTCTTCTTTGAAACTCAAAGAATGTCTCACAGTTTTTTTTGTCTACACAAAGAAAGCCATCAGAGTCCAAAGTTGTTTTGGACCTCACTGACCTTCAATTTATGGAAGAAACTATTTGAAACACAGGGTCAGCAAATGATGTCAGGCTTCTTGGGTGAACTATCCGTTCGAAAGTGAAGTGTGTACCACTAGCAAACAGGAAATTCAAAAACGATAATTGTTTCCAAACAGGTTTCCCAACCACCCTGTCTTTCGCTGGATGGAAATGCCAAGATGCGCATACATTCTAAAAATGTGCATAAAAAAAACCTTGCAGGCTTGAGGCGGATACATTTTTTATCCGATAAGAAAATGTGCATAAACTATGACTGAAACACATTTACAGAATTAATTCCTCAATGCACACCAAAAAAGTAATGTGACTTAGCACAATGGGACGGCATAATTGTACAAACCAGCGGACCGACCTAGTTGCACAACATCTCAAATGTTGTTTTGGTTGTTCTGAAATTGGCACCAGTTTATCAGGAAGTTACAATTTTGTTCTCTTTGTCTCCCTGGAAACGGTGCTTTATTCACAAATGTTTTATGCGATACTGCAATTTTGTGCATAAGTTAAATGCACAACTTTGGATGGAAACTATTTTCCTGTTTATTACTGTGAAGCTATATACAATCTGTTTTGTATAAAGAGATATATAAATAAATGTGACTTGACATGACTAGAATACTTGTAGTGTCCTCTGCACATTCAACTGGGACAGAAGTGTTTTAAAGTTTGTTTTGAACACACACACACACACACACACACACACACACACACACACACACATTTTGGTCCCTGTCTAAGAAGGCCATAAGTCTGCACCCCACACTCTGAGTGACACCATGACTAATACATACACAGATAAACACCATCTATGACAAACATGATAAGAGTGTGGCACAAAACTCGCTGACAAACACCCCCAGATCTGCATCCCCATGGAAACGCTGACACATACTGACTGATGGATGTCTCCATGGATACCCGTCACCGTGGAGAAAGACACCATGTCTCTCTCAGTGCAGTGCCATCAGAATCAAAGTGAACGAATAAAGCAGCGGGGAGGGAGGTGTGGGGAGATGGACACGAACAGAGGAGAGTAGAAGAAAAGCTGTGTTTATCTGACAGCCAATGCTGCAGAGTTTCTTTGCAGGTCTCCTCCCTCATGCAAACCTGTCAGCTTGTTTCACCATTCTGGAGGTGGACATATTTATCTCTGCCCATTCTCTTTTCTATCTACCTCCTTTCTCATTCAACTCTCTTTCCAGCCTTCCTTGGCCATCACTTCAGGGGAGTGGCTATGGACGGGCTCATTTACCACCCGATAGAAAATCAATTAAAATACAGTTTTAGCTTTAGCTTGGACATTTTCCCCAATTGATTATTGGCTATTCAAGTGCCAGCAGTCAGCGCCGCATAATGTCAGCTCAGTCCAAGCATTTCAATTCAGTCCAGGTGGTTGTTTTAAAACCTACTAAGCATAGTTAACAAATATACAACTTTCCTTCAACAAAGATATGTATGCAAATTAATACAGAAAAACTTGAACCCAAGACTCCCCATATAAAAAAAAACCTTATCCAGGGCTCAACCATATGGATTATTTTCTGCTGGTTCAGTCGGGGCAGTAGTTATTAAATTAGTTTTACAATTTTAACTTCCAATGCCAACATTTTCACCTGCACAAGAATCATCATATACAATATTAATTTTTTAACAATGCAGTTATATATTTGGTAGAATTAATATTTTTCATAAAATGGTAAGTCTACAAAAACACACAGCTTTAGTTAAAATTACAATTATTTAATTTATTTAAATAAATCATTAAATTATTACATTTTAAAAACTAGCTTTTTTCTTTAATAAAAGGAAAATGTATAACAAGCTGGAAGTTCACACATTTGCTGGAAAACAATGACATATGCAATTCATACTGAAGATTTCAAAATTATCATACACCATTTTTGCAATTTCGCCAAAAGCTCATCTATGTTAGCCAGTTAGATAACATTGTCTATGTGACAAATCAGCAGAATTTGCAACAATATTGTAGAAGACCAAATTTTTGCTAAGTTTGCAAGGTATAAAATGTCTGTAAAACATCAATGAATGTAAGATTTTCAGTGGCAAAGCAGCACTGGTCCAAAAGATCCAAAACTCTCTTACACTGGTCCTGGACCTTCAGGCCATCCTTACTGTGGAGCCCGGTTACCTCTAGAACAACAAATCCAGTCCACTGGCAGCCTTCTCTTCAATGTTCTCCCTCCATCATTCTCTCCCACACTGGGTGAAATGGAAGCACACTCTATAAAAGACTGGGGTTGCTATAGTAACAAGCTCACTCACCATCTTACGTGTCACCATCACATGAGCTCCTGACGACCATAGCCCAACTGTGAGGCTTTGTGGCTGGGATGGCTCCATCACTCTGCTCTGGGGATTCAGAACCCCACCTGGGACTCCCTGACTCTCTCTCTCTCAGCACTGCCACTGCTGCTACATAGGGCTGTATCTACACAGGAAGAGATGACAAGGTCGACCAAATAATTAACGAATGGGCAACTTAATAAAATAAATAAATCCACATGCCTGAGTCAACTCTCTGTGGACTTCCAACACCCACAGCAGGGCTCACTAATAAGCTTTTTTTTTTTTGGCCCAGGTTGTTCGAGTCAGATGTTTACTTGCCCTGCCAACATTTATACTGGCACCCCACAATTAAATAAATAGCTATTTTTAGCCACATATTTCATTATGCATGTTTTTAACTAAACATTTTTTTTTTGTAACAAAAAAAAGCATTATGACAGCATTATGACAGTAAATAAATGTATTTTTAAAATTACTATAACTAAAACTGAAATAAAAATAAAGCAAAATTGAAATATACAAAACTAATAAAAATTAAAATTCCAAAAATACAAAAATAAAAGCCAATTCAAAATATGAACAAATAGTGTAATAATGTAAAAATAAATAATAATACTATAATACTAAATTATTAAGCCTGAATGTCTAAATAGCAGAAACATATATATAAATTGGCCTGGGTTGGTGGAGTCAGATTTTTTCATTAAACATATTGTAAGTTTTTTTGTAACAAAAACAGCAAATAAATATATTCATTTCTCATGGCAAAAATAAATTGATAATAATAAATAAAAACAAAATAAATAAATACAATTTTAAATAATAAGTTAAATATAAAGACGTTTTCCCTCAGGTTTTAGATCTGCTGAATATGCAAAGTGTTCCATAAAATTCATTCTTTATGCCTCTTTCTGTGCTGAGTTAAACTTTAACCCTTTCCTATACCAACTGTATGTGTGTGTGTATGTGTATGTTAGACCAGTTTGTGTGTTTATGTAGTATGTTAGACTAGTTTAAGTGTTTATGTAGTTAATAAAACTTTACTTGTATCACGCTTGACGTGTTCATTGTTTGCTCATAACCGGAGTCACTAATCATGCAGATTTACGTTACAAGCTTTTGTAGAATTGTACAGTAAGAAAGTTATTTCCCTTAACCAGGAAATTAACGTTCTTAGAATTGACAAGACAGTTGACCCTGAGTGGTCAGCTAAATATCTACAGCGGATCTAAAATATGAATAGTTAATTATAACTAGTTATGGTTAATTATTCATATTTCCTGTTGTGAGCTAAATAATCGCTACAAAATAAATCAAATTAAAAATTCATTAAAAATAAAAATTTCTAACCATTTCCGAATTATGCTTCCAAGATCCTCACTTGCTAAATAACATACTTAAATTAGCAGAATTCACACCAACAATGTTTAAAACATCTCAGAAATCCAAATGTTTAAATGTACAAGGCATAAAAACACATGTACACGCTCAACAAATGCAATGTGCAGTGACAGCCCGGCACTGGCCCAATAGGGAAACTGACAGTTCCATCAACTGGCTCAAAACTCTCTTACACTTGCCCCAGGCCATTAGGCCATCCTTATTTGTAGAGGCCTGCACAGTCAGGATCACGGAGAACCCTGAGAGAGCGAGAAAGAAAAGTATACGTGTGGGTGAAGGAATAAAGGCCAGCACATTTGCATGATGGTACTCTGCATAATCACTCTAAACATGGAGCCAAGGCTCTGATTTATCACAGAAACAAGGCTGACGTCACAGCACGGACACTTCTGTATTGCGCTACCCTTCTGCATCCTTCTTCTTTTGCCCTTCATTCTCGTTTTCTTTTCACAGCACTCTCACCTGAAGACAAGGAAACTCAGATTTTCACCTCCACCTCATCACTTTCATAAACACCTCACTCACTCTTAAATCAGAATAAATGTAAATGAGCAGATGTAGGTGTAGATGTGTAGGTGTAGATTTTTAATTCACCTCTTTCTCTAATGTACCTATGTATAGCGCATATTTCTATGGCACAGTGAATATTGTTGGGAACGTAGAACCAGTTTTTATTATGTTAACAATTTTTCAACATCTGCATTGTTCTGTTGATGCAGACAGAAGAGTGTTTAAAGGTCAATGTGACTAATTCCAAGTGAAACAGGATACCAAACAAGCAGAAATGAAGGATGGGAGGTGATTTTATCCATCGGGAATTGACTGGATTGTGGAAAGTGGATGTTGCATCAGTGTTATTATTGTTAACAAAAACTAAAACTGTTCAAATCATATTCGTTAATTGAAATAAATCTGTAATAAAAGATGAAAACCAGAAGCTGAAATAAAAATATTAGATGAAAACCTTAAAGTTGTAAGGTGTAAACCAAAATTAGAAATGTTGCCAAGGCAACTAACTTTTTAGTTAGTACTAAGTTGAAGTACTAACATTACTAACACTAAAATAAAAAAGCACAATATAAATATTAAAAAGCTATAATAAAATTCAAAAATTAAAATGACTAAAAATGTAAAATAAAAGCAAATTCAAAATATTAATAAATACTAAAATAGTATACAAATAATACTAAAATAACAGTGTGTTGCATTTAATATGGAGCCAGACCTGAATGTGATGCCTAAATAGCTCAATGACTTTGTTCAAACAGGGAAGTCATGTCAGAGAAAGACCATGTTATTACATTTTGATTAAAGAAATACACAGATTGTTTTCTTAAAAAAAATAAAAATCATGAACCTGAACAATAAAACGAGAAGCACAGTAAAGTAAACAAGTTCTGAGTTTGAATTAAATGTGATGAGAGAACAACAATTAATAATACGAAGATATGCCTTTGGTTGCGAAAACCTTGCTGGTTGCTCATAACAACAAACATACAACAAATTATTTGTGAATTAATGACTCTTCAGTTCTTTTTAATGAATCAACCAAAAAGCCTAAAAAAATAATCTCAAACTCATTAGTTATCGTTTTGCATCTGTCTAATGACTCACGCACTGACTGAATAAGTCAGAGCGTTCTTCCTTAAGTACTAAGAGAATCAAAAGTTAAATCTTTAAAGGTCCCCTGAAATGCTTAGAAACACGCAGCGTTACTCTATGTGTTGACGTCATTTTAACTGAAACAGGAAGACAGGGCATTTTTTTTATTATGCAATAGAAGAACAACAAATACAATTACAAAGACAAGAACAAAAGACAATAAGGGTTACAAACAATACTCCAAAGCATACTATGTTAGCTTATAAGATTTACACCATGAAAGAGTCTTACATGCAATAGAATTATTAGAGTTTCTTAAAGAGTTTACATATACATCAAAATCTTTCCTGAAAATAAAAAAGTAGGGAGTTTTCTTTGAAAATTTACACTTATGAATGTAAAATTTAGCAAGATATAGCAATAGATTAATAATAAATTTACACTGAGAAAGATCTAAATTCAAGGAGTAACCAAAAAACACAATTTTGGGGGTTATACAAAAGTTTGGATATAAATATTTTTTAATAAAATTGGAAAAGTCAACCCAGAACACTTTAGAATAAGCACAGTCCCAAAATAAATGATTGATTGTTTCTTCAGACTGAAGGCAAATGGAGCAAGAAGACAGGGCATTTGCTGCTCACTGCAGAGAAATGAATGTAGCTTTACTAACGTTAGATCCATAAAGGTGGAGCTAGACTAGGTCAAGAGAGGTGGAGCTTACGTGTAGCTCCTCCCCGCTGGACGTCTTGCGAGGGGTAGCTACACGTAAGCGCCACCCATTTGCTCTGCAGTGTGCAGCCTCTCAGACAGGGCGGGACATATCATGCAGCCCCGCCCCGCCCCTTTTTAAAATAGCCAATAGCGTTCGTTTATATCACAGCTTGGGCTAGAGCCGTTGAACTCTGTAAAGCCGCATTTGACAAGGTACGCCAGCCACAATCTCATCCATATTGCTATAAAAAATAGCATTCGGTGTAGAATTCAAATAGATCCGATACATTTTGTGGTCTGCGCCGACTCGCGTATGTGATCCACTCTGTGCTATCGTGTCTCTGGACCGGAGCAGAGTGTGTGTGCGGTGGTTAGCGTGACACCAGAAACCAGACTTCTTTTTTCCCTCAATGGAAAGCAAATTTACACTGTTTGAATCATTCCCTGTCCCCTATATAGTGCGCTACGTGCCATTCACTGTACATAAAATACTAATTCTCTGGACAAGTGACCGATTTCAGCCGCGGCTTCAGCGTCTATTTTATAGTGTAGGGGGCCGGCGCTTCGGATTCTAGAGAGCATTTGATTGGACAGAAAGTTTGATGAGAAGATGAAGTACGATGTGACGTCAAAAATAAAATCGTTGAGCCGTTTTGGCGGAAGTGACGAACTGCAAGCTTTGAATGCTTATATCTTCTAAATGCAAATTTTGTCACTGTTTTGGAGCACACTGCCTTATAGATAACCTTAAGACTAACATATTGATACTAACTAACTACTTAATTTTGATTTCATGGGGACTTTAAGGAACCGGAACCATTTCATTCCCAGCTTTAACTGTGAAAAGCGTGCGTAATTCAAGATCCTTCCTTTGCATTAGACTCATCCTTTGTGACTACTTCCTCCCACCCCAGAGGATGGCATTAAGACGGTCCTCAAACGCACACAAACACACCTCGTGGTGACCACCACTTCACAGCAAATAAACTCTCCCACAGGGACATTGTCTACTTAAAGCCTCACGAAAAGCAGTACAGATGAGGCTCTGAATCCAGGACTTCTAATCAGACATCATTATCATCGTGATATACTGTTTTCTAGCTGGCCTGCTTTGTAAAACACAGTCAACACGCTCATTCTCGCACAGAAAAGCAGGCACGCATACATGCGCACATTTACAACAGGAAAATCCCCTTAGCCTACACTGCTGCGCCGAGCCCTACTCCTGCCCTGGCTCACTTATTCCTTCGGTGACCCGAATCAAACTCCTTCCAGATAGTGTGGCTCAACGCGGCGGCACCGTCATAGTGCTTGCGTTGCGAGGTCACTGAAGCCTGAATGCTCTCATTACCAAACTGCCTCTCCAAACACATGAGCTAACCATAGCCTGACCACTTCCATTACCCCAAGTCAGCTTTACTCACACATGATCGAGCCATTGTCTGACCACCCTTACAAGTCAGGCTCTGTCTGTTTACCCATGAAGTAAGCAGTTCCTGACAGTCTCCATTAGGGAATATCAATGTGACAATCCATTATCTATATAACATCATATTACGGCTGCCTCTTGTCGCCTTGAAATCAATGACTTATGAACACATGGCTGAATCTTAGGTTGACTTGCAGTTGACCCAGTGCTTTTGCCAATATGCGTTAGGATCATGGCTAAAACACTTCCAGATGTACAGTTCTTCGTGTTTTGAGTCAAACATGATGGGCTAAACAGAGCCATCACTTGCAGTTAGCATTAGTCACGCATGGATAAACCTCAGTATGGCTGCAGTCACTACAAACACATTGCGCAGAGTATATGTTCTGAAAGCATCTCGGCCGGCGAGCTTTCTTCAAATAGCCACACAGAGGCCAGCATCAGTCATGACTCAACTTATTTTATGGAGCGAAAACCCAAAAATACACCATGTGTGACCTTAAAATCCCTCCATGTATTCTTTCTCTCTGAACAAAACAAATCTAAATGCTCATTTTGTTCACCTGCCAACAACAATAACACCAGTAGCACTAAACACACTTGCATGAACCAAGTCGTGAAAATCTGCTAATGCACACAATCTAAACAAAGATAGACTGCTTTATTAACACACGGCTGCCTATTTCACCTCAAATCCACACAGTCTCATTAAAAATCCCTCATGGGCAATTTACTTAACTCAGCACTGACCATCCGTGCCTATTGTCCGTCTTCACGAACACACGATCAAGATGTTCCCCCCTCCCCTTACACATGACAGACCTCTCGCCCGAGTCCCTCCATCCCTAAAGCCGTTTACCTCCACATGAGTGCACTTCCATCGCTCCAGTGGGTTTCCAGACCTCGCCACGGGAGACTCGAATGCCACGAACGGTTCCTGCCAGGGGAGACATTTCCACTGTTTCCAATTATGTTACTTCGCCGGCTGGATTACGGCATTCATTTCATATCGCTAACCACTGCCATTGCTTACTGACAATTACTCAATAATTAAAGGTCTGACAGTCTTCATTGTTCCTCTGAAGGACCAGCACACAGGCCTGGACTGGGGAACTCAATCAAAGCAATCATGGCTAATTATGCCGTGGCCCTCTTCCTCCATGCCCCCCACTCTGCGGGAAGAGCGAAGGATGCCAGAATCAGCACTATGGATGGGTCAGCGCTCGCACGGTTCAATCCACCTCATTTATCGGTTTTGAAAGCGGGCAAGAATATGCAGAACGCACACCATGTCACTTCAACCCTGTGTCTGCACACGCAAAGGTGACATGCAATGATTTATACGAAGCCATCTCCAGATCAACGGAGACGTCTTGGATTGCTAAGTTAGGCAGTGGTCAATTCAGCAGTCCAGTCATCTCTTCAGTGAAGCCTGCAGATGGCCTTCTCACGATCCAGCCGAGAGCGGCGTGTCTTGAATGCCACTAAGAAGTTTTGCATGACGGCAGATCGTTCGAAAGTGGTTCAAGCAAAGGCGGCAGCCAAGAAGGGTCATCCTTCTCCCTCGCTTAAACAAGGGGATTTATATTTTATGTGTGGTGCATTAAAATAAGACAGAAGTGTCTCGCACTTGCCATGATGGTGTAACGGTTATCCCTAGACATCACTTCAGACTTATTCATTACACTTTTATAACTTTGCTCAATGTCATAATTCAGACAGCCAGTAGATGTAACACGTTGCAAGATGCATTAGCTAAACGTCCTGCTCTCGCATAGTGTTATACGGCCTTGAATACAGACTACAAGTACGGCCAGTGCACCGTAAAGAGGCGTCTGTGCCGTTATATCTAGGGGAAATCGTACGGCAATGTAATGGCTTAAAGATTATGGGAGATAAAACTAAAATTCGACACCGGCTCTGATTTTTGGCTTCAAACAAAGGTCTGTGGAAGCACTTAGCCCTCCGACAATGCCTGCTTTTGATAAACCCGCTCTGGACTGAGATGGAGTCTTACAATCAACAATATCGTACTGCTAAATTTCTCTGCATGTCATCAGCTAGAATTTAGCTCCAGATCCCATGGCACAAGAGTACCAAAGACTAGTGGATGGCTAACATCATCCAACACGCTACAAATACCTCCCACGCCCATTCTGAGTTAGAAAAACAGACTTTTATTGTTGTACAGTGGATATTCCAGAAAAAAATGCCTTAGAATGATGTGTCACCTGGCATGTGCAAGAAGAAGCCTATGAGGCAATTTAGCCCAGTGGAGTGTGTGTGTGCACGCGTGTGTGATCATTTCTGTGAGTCATCTAAATTTCTTGCTAAGAGACAGGTGTGCAGGTGTGTTGAACCATGTCCCATGTGCGAGTGTGTGTTTTTGCTTATCGTTGTCATTGTCTATCAGTAAACAAGACTCTAATAATTAAAGAGCGTTCCAGTTTAATTAATGCATTACTGTACACATCCATCATTGATTTTTCCTAATGGAAATAGAGGTGAACAAGGGTGAAGTAAAATAAATAAATAAATTGAATACATAAAGTTTGCTCCCTGTCCATCCAGATCCTATAGGATGAGGTTGAATGCTTTATAAAAGGAATATTCCAGGATCAATACACGTTAAGCTCAGTCAACAGCATTTGTGGGATAATGTTAATTACCACAAATTATTTTTACTTGTCCCTTGATGTTTTTCTTTTTTTTGAAAAGCAAAAATCAAGGTTATGGTGAAGCACCAGTGAAGCATCCTGAAAGTGAATGGGGCCAATGTTTGAGGAGCAGAATTTTTAAAAGCAGAAATGCAACGCTTTTATTTTATAAAAGCACTTACATTAATTAATTCCTCTAACAAAACGTGCATTATTTGAGCTATAAAACTGTTTAATTCATATTTACAGTCATTTTTTGATTCCATTGCCATGGTGACAGATTTGTAAAATTGCATAAGTAAAAATGTACCCCCCCACCCCACATTAAAACGGTTAACAGATTTTGTTGACATCTCATGGCTATAGGCCTACTATTGAATTATTTTTTACAGATGAAACCAATTCACTTCCATTGTGAATGTCTCTGTAACACAGGTTTTAATTTTTTGTAAAGAAAAAAGCAAAGTGGAAATTAATTGTTAATCAACATTAAGTCAAATGCTGTTCATTGAGGTTTAACCTGAAGAACCTGGAATATTCCTTTAAAGGGGCCATAACACACACAGTTTCTGCCAATCATGTCAATCTTGAGTACCTAAAGAGTTGTATTACATCCTTCATATCTCCGAAGAGTCATTGTTTTATGAGATTTATAAAAGACAGATACAGCTTTACGCTTCTCTCTGAAAACAGTCGAGCTCCTGGAGGCGTGTCATGGGCGGAGCTAAACATCAATGAGCATGCGAAGCTTATAGCGATCATCTGCAAGCTGTGACATCAACAAATAAAACAAGAACAAAAACTTTACTGACTTAAATTTTATTCAATTTGTTTATAAAACATTCGTCACCAAAATGTCGGGAACAAACAAACACACTTGCACAACTCTGTTACTGCCCTGGAGAAACAATCTGCATCCACTGTTCCCTTAACGCTGGGTTCTTTGGGAAGCTGAACAAGCTTATCTTTCCCTCACAACCAAAAACAGGGCCATACTCGGGAAAAAAAACTTTCCGAAATGTATATTGGCACAGAAATACTCCATACGTCCACTTTTTCTTTTTTACATTTTGGCCATGTTTACCATGAGAATCCAACTCTTTAACAGTGTAAATAAGTCAGTATGCATGAAATAGCATTAGACCTAGACCTCCCCTTTAAATGTCTAAAACATGTTTATGATGTTTAACAACAACAAAACTTCTTAATATTCAAAAATACACACAAAAAAAGCTGGCAGTTTATCCCTCTATAGAGTCTAGATGATCAAGGCCATAACATGTGCAAAGTTATCATGCAACACTATGCAACAGCACCTTGCTCTCCACATGCACACAATCTAATCCCACTAAAGGCGACTGGTTCTGTTCTGCAGCTGCGTCTTGTTTTTCCATTGATGTCAACGGCCATTCATTGCCTTCGTTTTCTGTGCGCCTGTAAACCACCTTTTAATCATTACCTAATTATTTAGATCTAGATTTGCTGCAGGCGCTGAGAAGCAACTTGCTGAGTTGCAGCCCTGAAGGGTCTGATTGGAACAGAAGGGTTGAGGGTGCAATGCTCTCTGTAAACTGCTCCCTTAAAGCATGTCTGTGTAAAGCCTTCCTCTCTGACGGCTGATGTCTGTCACCTTTTGACACACTGAAGCCCCTTCATACATTTAAAAAAAGGCACATGAAACGCAAAAGTAAGAGGAGGCATGAAAGGACGACTAGCGCAGCAAACATAAAAGGTATGATTTTAAAGGGCCTTTTAGCAAGAGAAGCTTGAAGCTTATGCAAAAAAATAAAACATTAGGCTATCATTTATCAGTTATAACTTCACATGCAATATATTGCAGTCACAGAGAGGAATGGGGCGTGAACAAAGGCCTTTAAACGATTATTCATAAAACTTCATGTCACCTTTAAATTTAACACCTGCATGTTAAGAGAACCCATTGGAAAATCCACAGCAGGTAAATGGCTCACTTCAAACCATTCAAGAGGCATTAGAGAGTTATTAACGTGCGTTAATTCCAACATGGTGGATGGTTTTTATGAATATGGCCCTGGGTTTAAAGGGATAGTTCACACAAAAATGAAAACGCCGTCATCATTACTCACCCTCATGTTGCTTCTAACCTGTATGACTTCCTTTCTTCCACGAACCACAAAACGAGATGTTAGTCAGAATGACAGCCTCAGTCACGGTTCACTTTCACTTCATATTTTTTATCATGCAATGAAAGTAAATGACTGAAGTTGTCGTTTCTGCCTAACACAAACTGTTTCAGCTCTGAGGAGCTCCATGAACTGAAAAATGTAAATGTTCTAGTACTCAACAAGGTGAAAGAAAACTGGTTTACAAACATGTCATGATTGTGTTATGCAGCCATTTTGGCCCAGCGATACCTGGCTTGCAATGTGAAATGTCTCCCTCAAAGCTTGTGTTCAAATAAATGTATTTATGTGATGTGTCATGGCTTATGTTGCCAAGGGAACGTATATGATAATGAAAGCACTTTTTTGCTCTCTTATATATACACACACTGAGCCTGAGGTCTCTGTAAAAATCATTCTCTTCCAATATGACAGCTTGACTCAAACTGGATCATCTGATCACCCACTTTTTACACCATAAACTTCCAACTTAACCAACAATCATTTGACTTCTGAAATGACACAGCAATAATATATCATCAGCAGCATTTACTATTACTACCCAACAAAACACACAGATATAAGGTAGAGCTTTATTCCTCTATAAATAAGATACAGCATGAGAAATCAGTGTGAAGAATCGCACCCTGTTCCTTCAGCAACAGATGCCCAAGTCATCACCACTCATGTCTCACACACACACACACACACTATCAGAGCGCTTAGCACATGCCTATGGGCTAATTTTCTCCCAGCTGAACCACCGCGACAACACATCAGCATTTAAACCCTTCGTTTCATGTGTCACAGATAACAGCAGTGGATCTTCATTCACTTGCGCTTAATCCGTTTGTTTCTTGTTCGCGAGCGGTGGAGCTCGCGCAGACAAGCCGCGCGCGCTTTAGTGATTTATCACAGCCAGGCCACACAGCGCCTTCGTATTTATACCCATACATTTGGACAAAGCGTCTTCCAAAGTGAAACTGCTCAATCACTTTGAAAAATACAACTGTAATCCAAAGTTTAAAGGTAACAGATTTAGTGGTTGCCACACTGGTTAGGCTACTGGTAAACCAAGAAACAGCGTGACAAGTAAACTAAAGAAATTGCGCATTGGTGAGCATCCTCGGTTCTACATTCTGACAAATACGCATTAAGAGGCCGATATTTACGTGTTACGTAGAAAAGTCTAAGATTATTGCACACATAACCAGCACTGACTATTCGCCAGTGTGTTTAAAACGAATAACCCCTCATTCCGCGTCTTGTCATCAGCAGTCTTATATCCTAAAGTAATCCATCCATAATTTATGACTCTAGGTCACTCCATATTGGCGAAAGGTGTCTCGACAGCACAAACTCATCCGTTTACATCGACGCCCGGACACACACGCAAGCGCGCACCCGCGTTCAACTGGACACATACACAGAGACACACACTGTCGCATTAATTCCCTTGTACTCATATACATCATAAAACAAGGTTTGCGTTATTACACTCGTTAACACAAATGGCAAATAAGAGAAAATA
Source organism: Sinocyclocheilus grahami (assembly GCF_001515645.1). Lineage (NCBI taxonomy): Eukaryota > Metazoa > Chordata > Actinopteri > Cypriniformes > Cyprinidae > Sinocyclocheilus > Sinocyclocheilus grahami. Next base: position 314,315 of record NW_015506080.1, read on the forward strand.
CAAAATTAGCCTTATTAAACGCAGCTGTTTACGAACGCTATTCATGCATACATTTCCAAGACTACCGAACATACGTACAAAATGTGTTTTACAAGTAGCTAGTAATACTATATTTATCCAGCCTTACCTCGTCTATTCTTCCTTTGTTTGCTTTTTAAATCTAAATATATCCTTCAGAAGCTCTGGTGCGGAGTCGAAGTCTCCTCTCGCCTGTCTTTCTCCGTCTCCCTAGCGCTCTCTCTCTCTCTCTCTGTCTGTTCAACCCTCTCTCTATCTCTATCTCTCTCTCTCTCTCTTAAATTGATTCACCCTTTCGCAGAGCTGGAAGCACAGCACTGTCTGCCTGTGCGTGGTGGGTCAGATGGAAAAAATACACTCAGGAAGACATAACAGCCAACTTTACCAGAGTACATATTAATGAGTACAACATGTAGTGTGGTTAAAAGCCCATGAGATGAATTAATTATTATTAGCCTGAATCAAATGGCACAACTGACCCAGCCAACACACCTATGTGGGGCCCATAGGGGTTGCAACTGGGCTGATATCTGGGGCCCACCTGGGCTACCCAACTGGGACCCAGCTAATTTTGTCCTCAGTTTCCATGGTGGCCCCACATGGGTTAGCACAGATGGGCTGATGATGGGCTCCATATAGGGCCCGTATGGGTTAACCAGGTAGCTCCCATTTGGTGCCTACATGAGCCTGCCTACATGGGTTAGAGATGGGACCCAACTAGGTCTTATGTAGGTCTCTTATGGGCCACAACAGGTATACATATGGGCTAATATATTTGTCTGTTTGGGTTACCTTATTTTACGTTAAACCACTAAACCCAAACATTACATAAATCCACTAAAATTGTAAAGGTATTCAATAAACAGAAACCAGTACTTCAAGCTTCTAAGCAAAGTTTATTTGGAAAAATTTAAACATGACTATTTTAACTTGTACATTTACAACTTTATAAAAAAAACTATCTAAAAAAAAGTACATTTTAAGCTCCGGAAAATCTTTATTTCTTGTAACAACTTCAGAACTTGTATTCTGCATGCTTTATTAAGCAAGGTTTCATTGGAATAATTTGAATATGACCATTACAACTTGTACATTTACAACTTTATAAAACATAAGTATCTTTAAAAAAAAAAAAAAAAAGGAGAAGCTCCTGACAAACATTATTTGGCATAACTTGTATTGTTTGTATATGCATATCTGAACACTCTAAAATACATTATTTCACACAAAATAAATAAATAAAATACCGAAAGTGCAGCTCCTCACTCCCCTGTCCTTGCTCTCCCAACGGCCCTTTGAAAAGAGAACAATTAATCAACCACTGTGCCACTTTTTCACAGTTAAAACAGATAAGTCTTGTCTTTTTAAAGATTGTATTTCCATTTAAAAATCAAGAATATCTTAAGACTTACCTATCTTGCTCTCCACTACGTCAGGGGTTCCCAAACTTTTCCATTCCACGACCCACCTAGACAAGTAGAATCTATTTCACGACCCACCAAAATATTTGAGATAAAAAACAACTTACATTACTTTAAGCCTAATCATAATTGAAAGTTTAATGACAGAAATGAAGTATTTAAGAAAAATAACCATTTTATTTTAGAGTACAACTGTAAAATTTTAATGGTCAGCTAAATGGTCATGTTAGAACACACCACTTGTTTCTGGAAGGTAGGGTCTGCCAATTGCTGCTCCATTGCATCAACATCCGATGACAAAAAGCCAAACTATGTTTCGGTTAACATTATGGTTTGTAAACAATGTATTTACATGCTCAACATTTTAAGTTTTAAAATTGTAATTCTTACCTTGGATACACTGATGGCAAACGTCAGTGAATAATTGCGCCGGGTGGGGAATGGGGGATGGGAAATGCTGAATGAAATCACGCGGGATCTGTCCCATGCAGATCGAGGAGGGGCTGCGTCTCGCGGTAGTTTGATGTCATACGCCGATCGTTCTGTGAAGTGCCGAAGCATCTCGAACAAGAGAGAGGGAGATGTGGTGGGGGGATGGGATCTCGCGAGAAAGTTGTCAGCACAGTTAAAGTGGCTGCATTTTTTTTGTTAAATGTCAGTGGAAAATTGTGTACAAATGCAGGAGTGTTGGAATTTTTAGATGTTGATTAAGTAATCCAAGAGTCAAAACAACAACAAAAATAATTTTAAAGACACATATGTGCACTATATATATCCATGTAATCACCCTATATGGGATTAATTATGTTTGCACTTGTATATTTGATAAAACAAATAGGGCCCCATGTGTAGCCCATTTTGAGCCCATGCACAAATTTCCCATTAATTACCCAACTAGGAACCACATGGGGAACCCATCTGGGTTCACCCATGTGGGTCCTAGCTGGGTCACCCACGTGGGCCCCAGATAAGATGCCCATTTTATGCCCATGCCCACCCTGTACCCCTGTAGCCCATGTGAAACCCATTTGGGCCCCACATTAACGTGTTTGCTGGGTGAGACGGTAAAATAACGCTTAAATAGCAAAAACCGACCACTCAAGTGTACTCTCGTTAGTCAGTCAAACCTAAATGCGGAACCGTGAACCGAAGACTTTATAAACTGCATACGATCCTTAAATGTGCTGTAAAAGCAAAGGTTGGTGGTTCTAGATCTTCAGACAAACCCAAAACACACCCTCTGTTAATACAGCAATTATATTAACCTGTCAATCAGAAACAAAACAAGCTATGCGCCTGTCAGGTGTTTAGGTCTAGGTTCTCTTTAGCGATGTAAAGCTTTACCTCTTGTCTTCCTGTATATTCCATTTTGAACGTTTTACTGTGAAAGCTATTGACAGTTGAGAAATCGCGAATATTTTGTGCATACAAATTACAAAAAATACGCACGTGCCATGCTCTCAGCTTCCGGATTCCAATATATGGCGTTCCCGCTGTGAAAGTGTAAAAATGACTGAGAGACAAGGCCCCGAAAGCTCATCAAAAAGCCTTCTGATTGGCTAAACAAGCAGAGTTGACCAATGAAATCTTTAGAATCGTCTGTGAGGCGGTGTTTGCACTTAACTGGTTTGGGAAACAAATCAGTGTTTTGATTGTGCCCAGAGAGAGGAGTATTTTCAGGGTGATAGCATTTTCTCACACCATGATTTGAAATTGGAGCGGGTTTATAGCCTATCACTAGTGAGCAGAGGGAATGGTAAACTAAAAACGGACTGGAACTAAAAAAAATCTGGAGGGATTACAGAAGGCCTTGAGTGGGATGAAAAAGATTACTGTTCAGTGTTGCCAAGTCTTGGGCTAGGCTACTTTTATACTGTTGCTGCATTTTTTGTTATTATTATTATTATTATTATATACCGAGATGGTACTCCCTAGAAAGATGTTTTTACCCCAACCCCACCAGAAAGTGATTTTGAAGAGATTTCAGTAGTCAGTTTCCCCTGCAACCCAGTTGGACTAGTTTTGACCATGATTGGGCTAGTTTTGTTATGCAGACCTGGCAACCCTGTTACTCTTGCTCTACTCTACTCACAACCCTCCAGTATGTGTGTTGCTTGAGATTGATGCATTGGCCTCTTTTAAAACTATTTTCGTCTGTCTCGCCAAATTTAGTTTGAAATGTAAGTTACTCAATATTAACTTCCTGTTAATTGAACTATTTGTTGTACAAACAATTTTAAAAGTGTTGTTGTTCTCATCCTTGCTGCCGAATCACTCTCGCATGTGAATAAGCCAAAGTCATAAGAGAGATAACTATGTGAATCTCTTATCTACAGGGACAATTACTTATTTCATGAGCAATGGCGCAAGTGAATGTCAGACCGTATTTCATGCGCGTCACATCAGAATTACGCGCAGGACATGTCAATCAATCGATGCACTCTATGGTAGAGACAGACATCTGTCCTTTTATCGACACGAGGCAGGCCTGGTAATGCACAAGAAATCCCTGCTCAGCTTCACACTTTGTGTATTTGTGTAGGAGTGATATGTGTGTGCCTATGTATGCGTGTGTGAGGTACAGAACTCATGTGCGAGGCCACAGCACGCGCGCGCTCCGCTTTGGATGTTACGTTGGCATAGCAACGCCGAGTCGCATACAGTAGCCGAATCCGCGAGCGCCCAGCATCTGTCTTTAAACGCCTCCAACGCGCACCTTTTCTTACCGATTTACAGCGAGGTTGCGCAGAAGATCGCGATAAATAATTGTGAAGGATATCGATACATGGGGGCGTGACAATTTGAGTTGGTGCTTGGAGGAATTGGGGGGTAAATGAGGTGTGAGAGGAGGAGGGAGAGGTCAGTGGAGGAGCGACGGAGAGAGAGAGAGAGAGAGAGAGGGATGAGGGATATCAGATGGCTGATTAGCACTGAATTGATAACATTCTAAATTCAGACACGAGGAATCAGTCACTGCCTCACTCTCTATCCACTTTTAACTCTTCACATCCGACTCTGCGGATAGTAGGCTACGTTCGTTGCTCGCAATAAACGTCTGAGAGATGAGATTGCGGCTGACTTTACCTCCCTTTACCCCTCTCTCTTTTTTTGTTTCTCAGGACGGATATGGAACACAGCTGCTGTGTCTTTCAGCCTAAAATGATATTCACATTCGGCTATACGGCTTCCTCGGAGGGGCTCGTACGGTCCAGTGGCCAATCCCGGCACCTTCGGAATCAGCGTGCCCCCGAACGAACTCCCTTCACCTCACTTTCATCCTCCCCTCCTCCGACTCTCTCTGCGGCGCACTGGCTCCACTGACATCACATCTATACCATTAGCTCCCTGGCTCTCTTTGAATACCCCCGCCCCCTTCCCTTCCTGCCTTTTGCCCCCGAACTGCGCTCTATGCAGTAGTAGAGGAGGCATTGTTCACAGCCCGTAGCTCAACCCTGGAATTCTACATCAGTAGTCTCTCTCTCTCTCTCTCTCTCTCTCTCTCGTCCAGCTTCAGCATCCTGCTCCTTCTTCCTCTCCCTCCCTCTCTCTCTCTATTAAATTTCCAGTCACACAACAGTGCAGTGGATATCCCTCCCTCCCTCCCTCCGGTTTTCTCTCTCTCTCCCTCCCTCTCTCCTCTTTCCAATATCCTCCTCTCTCCCACAGATACCCTCCTATGTTGAAATCTTTCTGGATCTCTGTATGTCTCCCTGTTGACTGCTCTCTCTCCAAGCCCCCCCCCCCCCTACCACCACCACACACACACACACACACTCACTCACACTTATCCGGCGTGGCAATCGTGTACAATGCACAGTGTGTGTATTTTGACCATGTGGAATGTGCTTTCTTGGTCATTCTTCTCCCTCTTTCGGTCTCCCTCGCGGGGCAGCTGAGATGTGACTGATTATGTGGACTGGACACCACAGGCCATTACATGAACAGTGATGCGGGCCGGCTGGAGGATTAATGCAGTTCACATGATGAAGATAGAGCGGGCGCGCTGAACACTATAGGCCCTGTGTGTGTGATTACCGCCCTTCACGGGGGGCTGCGGAAAAGCGCGAGGCTCTTTGAGCGCTGCAATGCTTTACTAGCTTTAGTGAACACTACGCAACGCTTCGGAATTAATGCTCGCTTCCGTGTCCTCACCCGCAGAGTGAAATATTCCCAAACCACTTGTGTGGGACGACACGGTGCTCTCGGGATGTGTTTCTGCTCAGTTTTGCTGTGCATGCCGACTGTTTTTGTCATGCGAGTCAATGACGTGATGCTCTGTTAAAATTAGTTCAAAACTACATTCAAACTGCAATTCACACATAGAGTGATCTGCACACACATCTCCTGTGTTTTTAATTGCTGTATTTAACTTAATTTACATTTTAAGTGAAAAATGTCAGGATGATACTGTCCTGATACTATTTTTTCTTTATATAAACAACACTGCTTATCTTTATCTGCTTATCATCACTGGTTATCTGCTTCACTGCTTATATTTATTATATATATATATATATTATATATATATATATTATGTTTCAAAACAAGGAATGGTATAGAGTGGATCCCTGCAGACCCTCATGATGGTGTCAAGGTCAAGAAGTCTCTTAAAATATCAGATAATTTGACCTTTTTATGACAAGGCAAAGTTATAAAATTTTATGGTGTGAATCCCCAAAAACATCATGATTTATTATTTTTGGAAAGGAAAAAAAAAGAAAGAAAAACTTTCTTTGTACTCAGCATGAAAGGAAAACGCAATAAATTCATTACACTGGACTTTTCCTTGAAAATATAAATGATTCATTTAAAATGAAAAAAATATATAAATGATTTTTTTCAAAACCATGCAAACATGAAAGACTTTTTTTTAAACTAGATTTAAAACTAGATTTCTTTATTGTGAACTTCTAAAGTGCAAAGCAAAGTGTTTCCTACTACTGTAGATCTCCAGAAGCCACTCTTGTGTTCTGGTGTCTAATGTAAAATCTGTGCCTCTGTTTTAGTAACACTTTTTTTTTGTACACAGGTCCACCAGACATGTGGAAAGCGCTGCTTCCTCTCTGCTGCATTAAACCATGTCAGCAGATTTAGTCACATCAAAATGTGCTATTCTCAAGGGCATGTCAGAATATATCTAACGCAGTAAGTAATTCATGCTGTGTGCCATGTTCGTGTCAAACCCTGTGTTGTCCTCACCGAATGACAGAAGGGTGGGGCTACTGTTCTTTGCATGCCTTTTTGAAAGGTAGCAATACAAAACAATAATATGCAACATGATGTGTGATGTACCCATGTGTGACACTCCATGGGCCATCTTGCGGTTGCTTGCAATTGCATTCAAGTTTAACTACTGTATTAGCACAAAGCACACTTTCACTTTTAATTGCATAATGTTTGTGCAATGTTAGCACATTTTTCTTGGTGCTGATTGCTGAGATGTTTGTATGTACAGATGCATATGTTTCCTGTGACAGCAAATATTTTCTGAATGAAACCTTAGCATTGCAGGAGTGATTTAAATCTAAAGCTGGACTGCACTTCCTTACACTATTCATTTTTGTCTTGTTTTGTTGTGATCTCAATTAAACGTTTTGTTTTTACCCTTTTCAAACTCTCGATTTAAAATTAGTTTTCTCTTGGTGCAGCAATATCAAAAGCCAGTTCTAAACACATACAGTGTATGTACTCGTATGTCCAAGATCATAAGAAAACAATAATGCACAGTTGTGCAATATTTCCAGTTGTGGTAAACAGCTTATGTTACTACGGTCCTATCCCAGAATTCCAGAACTTTGTGTTTCTCTATACTCATGATTTTAATGAAGATCAATTATATTTTATGACCAATGCAGAAAAACAACAAATTCTCATGGGCTTACATACTTTTACATGCCATGTTGCATATATTTATATTTTTATAATTATATTTAATTATTTATAAAACTTCAGATTTATGGACAGCACCTGAGTTAAATATATGAGTGTCACAGCAAAGGGTCTGAATACTTAGGACCATGTGATATTTCAGTTTTTCTTTTTTAATAAATCTGCAAAAATGTCAACAATTCTGTGTTTTTCTGTCAATATGGGGTGCTGTGTGTACATTAATAAGGAAAAAAATTAACTTAAATTATTTTAGCAAATGGCTGCAATATGACAAAGAGTGAAAAATTTAAGGGGGTCTGAATACTTTCCGTACCCACTGTATATATATACGTAATTTATTAAAAATATATACATCAAGTCACTCATAATTAGGATGAATATTGTCAGCATATTGTCAAAAGTGTTTAAAACACATTTTCAGTGTGATAGGTGCAATTGAGACACACCTTTTGCGGTAGAAATACTATTTATTTATTTTCCCTGTGGAACACACAATGAGTTTAAAAAAATATATCAAAGCTGCCCGTTTACAGTGAAAATGCATGGCAAGCAAGGAGAACTAAGTTCACATTCTGACCTAATGTATAGCTATTAGTATATAAAAAGCTTTTAGTTAATGTCATTTGTTCATGTTTTGTCATGCCTGGGGCACAAGTCAGCCAGAACTGCTTCAGTTGCCCCTTCAAAACAAAAGGTACACGACAACCTTGAGTGGAATAGTGAGATTAAAAAGTAGGTGGACCAAACCAATGAAAACATGGTGAAGTCCATTGCTCAATATGAGCAGCATGAAAGCACCACTGTAGTGAACCCATTTTGATAAGCTCTTGTGTTGCCTTTCTACACACGGTCTCTCAATGGGCTGTGCTATTGGTTAATATATTTCCTATCAGACCTCTCACTTGCACCTCCTGTTTTTAGCTGCATGTCAGCCGCTGTACCGCGTCAAGTCAGGATTTGCACAAGGCTTAGTCTTGCTGTGAAAGAAATGCATTACATCTTTCTTTGTCCTTCTTTTCCCTCCTCACATGGTCTGACCCATTCAGAGAGAGGGCAACATGGTGCTCCAGCGCTCCGTGTCATACAAAAACAGATCAGCTTCCCCACAGTGGTGCAATTAGACCCAATAAACATCTTCACTGTCAGAATACAAACCCTTCAAATGCTCCTTCGTAGGCACGAAACTCAAATAAAACCCTCAATCTTCACCCCGGCCCTTGTGCTTTGGATGTGGAATGGATAAGGCCTTCGAAAATCACATGAAATGACAAAATACACCTACACGCTGAGCCTCCATCAATGCACATCCATTAAGGCCACAGATGCATCTCTCCCCCGGAGGTCCAACAACCATGCCACTTCTTTCTGTCAGTGCAAAGTGAACATCTCTGGGAGTAAAACACTCGACTTCCGTTCTCCTGCCATTGGGTTTTATATTTAAAACAGAAGTCAGTCAAAGTGATCGCCCCCTAAAACAAACTCTCCGTGGCTCCGTGACCCACTTATTCCCTTGGCTACAGCTCGACGTCGATAGAGCAGACGCTGCAAAATTAAATGCAGCCATACGGCCACTGGAACTACAATACTTGCTCTTCCAGATGAGTGAGCAGAATGGCCCAACTCCTCACGTTAGGCTTAATATACTGAAGCAGAGGCACCAGTCATCACTGTCTGCGTTGCAGCGATTTACTCACTGCGATGCTACTTTATCTACTTTATTTAGACAATAACGAGCCAGAAAAAGTGCTTCAACACACATCAAACTGAGATAAGTGCAAACAGTCTGCATATCCCAAAGAGTGCTATTTAAACTGAGCTGGCTTTAAATAGGAACAAGCGCAGACTAGAGAATGCGAAAGTAAAAAAAAAAACAAAGAAGAAATAAAAGCAAGGGTGCGTAGCCCAGTTATTCAGCTGTTGACGTGACCTGGATGGCAGCAAAAGGGATGAGCAGCCATCACTGCGAGACAGAAAAGCCTCTATCTTTGAGTGTATGTGGCGTGTGTGTGAGGAAAGGATGGAGAGAAAGCTTAGAATCAGATCCCAGTGTCAGCGTATCTTAGCAACCGTCTCCGTCTCCCAGGTGACAGGGACTAACATCACTTCCTGTCTGTGTGAGAATGTGTGTCTGTATACTAAAAGGTCTGCATGCGAAAAAGCATACAAAAACGTGCATGCTAGTAAAAACGGTTGACTGCTCACTGACCGGAGGCTGTTTAATTCTGCTGATTGTCAGCGGTTGGTAACTTGCATTGTGCAGCCATGCTCCCATTACTGGTGCGATGGATTCAGAACACGCATTCCTAATGTGACAGATATGTAGTAATGTCTCACAACAAATCACATGCCACTTCATAATTAATGCCTTGGGGTACTCTGAAAGAATGAGCATGATGGGACAGTCACGTTCGGTCATTAAAACTGTTTGTTTAGCACACAAGATGGTTAATCAGAACGGATCAGTGTCACATTATGCATATACGACCACACAGATCCAAGATATCTGCTTATATGTGTGGATTGTAGTTGTACATTGTGTCTGTGTCCAGCCTGATTATGTGTTATGCCAAGGAAACGTGGCCAAGTGCTGCCATCTGGTAGAACTACTTGGCACAGAGGTCCACTGTATGGTTCCATGACATATTGGAGTGGTTAATTTTAACGCTGTGACACCATTTGGCAGAATCGAGCATTTTGCAACCTATCATTCACTCGATTTAAGTCATTCGTCCGCTGCTATCAAACCACTACCAGGTTGACACAAATACGTTGCCTTAAAGAGACAGTCCACCAAAAACAAAGAAAGAAAATTCCGTCATCATTTGCTCATCCTCATGTTGATCCAAATTTGTATGACTTTCATTTTTTTCTTTGGAACAAAGAAAAGATGATAATTATTTTGAAGCATGTTGGTGACTAAGCAGATTTGGTTCCCACTAACTTTCATTGTATGGACAAAAAACAAAATGGACGTCAATGTGAACTGAAACTGTTTGGTTATCAACATTAAAGTATTTTTGCTTTTGTGTTCAACAGAAGAAATCAAATGCATACAGGTTTGGAATGACATGAGGGTAAGCAAATGATGACAATGTTTATTTATGTGGGTGGATTATCGCTTTAAAGATGCAGTCAGTAAGTTTTGCCTCTTAGTCGCCATCTCTGTTTGAAAACCTAGAATTGCAGCTGTGTGAGGAATTATCTAGCTTGCCTGGGTTGTGCGGAGGCACGGATGAATCTAATGTTCTGAAGAGTATGTGTGGCATTTACTGTACTTCGCAATCACAGATTCTAGCCTACGTCTTGGAATATGACCCAAATAAGAATTTTCACTGTATATTGCCATCTGAACAAGTAACAAGTCTGGCACGTTTGTTCTGACCAACTGAGGAAAAAAGCATTACCATAAATCTCGCTACCAATGGTGATTAAATCTAAAGATCGGTTAGCTCATATCACATGAAATCGTTCAAATTATTATTATTGTTATACTTTATTCTCAAATGATTAATGTTAACAACATCAGCATTGGTGACTATGAGTATAATGTGTATTAGATTTCAATTTCTGCACAGTCTAATCTAATTGTCATACTCTTAAAATTTCATATTAATAAATTATTTTAACCCAAAAAGTAAATTATGCTCCCTTCAAACTGGTTTTCTTTAAAATACAAATATTTGTAAACCCAGGCTATCTGTAATCAGAAACACATTTATAACTGGTCTGGAATATAATTTAATTTAGTTCACATGTGTTTCATAAACACAATCCTTTATGGATTAAAATCCGCCATCAAAATGATACATTTAATTATTCCAGCTGCTGTGAGAAAAGGCTAACGATCTGCCACCTGCAGGATCCTCACATGCGATAGCCTTCTAGCCGGGACAACTGACGTAATGACGCAGCGGCATGCTCGAATTTCCCGCGAAAACCTACCCGTACCACTCAAATTAGAAAACATTATTATAAACTAACCGTTGTGAATCGGGCTAAAGTAAGGCGATAGTTTTGAACACTGGCTGGTTATGTACTTGCTCAAATATTGATTTCGGGTCATTTTTTACCAAAAAAAGTTACGGACTGCAGCTTTAAGGAAGACCTCAAACCCAAAAATTGCTTGAGAAAATTAACTTTATTCATTTTCATAAAACAACATACTAGATTTCAAAAGACAAATTAAGAAAAAGTAAAACCGATAGAAAGTAAAACTTTCATAAAAATACAATAGTAACCAGATTCGTTTGATTAATCTTGAGGTGCGAGGAGGTGTAGAGTGATGAAAAAGAGCCTGGTTTTCAAACGCCTTGCTCTTCGGTCCTGTCTATATGAACAATCAAGTTACTGCTAACATGATTCGGTGATAGGCTTGTGTGTAAATGCATCAACAAATACGCGAGTATGAAAATAAATTCCTGATCTCACTCGAAACACCTCTAATCTTCCCCTACGCACCTGCTTCTAACAAAAAGTAAAAAGAACAGAGCTAAGATGACTCCTGTATTTTGTAATGAAACCTCTGAGGCAAAGAATGATGGGTAAAGCAGTCCTTAGATAAGGTCCATAAGAATTTCATCCTCCATAACGCTCGACATCCCAGGATTCTGTGCGACTGGACCCCGTGGACCTGTAGGGATCATCAGCGGACCTGTGGGAATATAAAATTTATAGCATAAAGGTATCCAAGTGGTTTAAAAAAAGATTAAACATAAATAGCACAAGCCACAGCAAATAAATGAAATCTCTTACACAATTAACAAGGTCACAGATGTGATAAAAATAAATTGTGCTAATGATACTGTACTGGAAATTAAGTGCTACCTTGGTGAGGCTGCCTCCACTGAGGCTGCATCTGAGCGCCCCCTCCTGGTGCAGGATGGACCATCTGCTGGATGGGATGCATTCCCTGCATGCCCTGCATCCCACCCTGCTGCAGAGAGATTATCGAATATAAAAGCAAGCCGAACTGCGAATGGCACTTTTCATTCCATTGACTTCCATTGTTACAGTACGAATACAAATGCGGGAGACAGGAAATGCAAGCTCATGCGAATTTCGCAGCGTTTCAAAGCTCAAGTTTTGTGAACTCTTGACCTGTGAATTCATATCACATGAAGACGTGTGATTATTGATGCACGTCTTATCTGAATTAAAAGAATGCAAACTTTAAATATGCAGGACTGCAGTTAAGTGGAATAGACTGCATATTTTTTACATTTTGGATGTATCATGTTGAATTAGGAATTATAAGTTGCATTATGTTAAGATGCTGCAGTGTGTGGCGTCATATTGCAACCAATGCAGCATCTGTAGAAATTTCACATGCTCAAATTTTTGTGTGACCGCAGCTTAAGGAAGTGCTATGGAAGGGCTTCAAGTCAAATCAAGCCACCTTTATTTATAGCGCTTTACACAATACAGATTGTGTCAAAGCAGCTTTACAGTGTTAAACAGGAAAAATGTGTGCTGATAATGCTATTCGCTGCACACACTTACAGGCTGTTGGCTGAGGAGGAGACTGCGGAGTTGGGGGTTTGCGCCTGGGTTTGGGAGGCGCAGCATGCCACCAGGAGGCTGAGCTTGAACTTGGGCCACCTGATTGGGCGGAGCACCTGTGACCGGCGGCTGCTGATTGCCTGTTGCAGCTGCTCTCAGCTAATGGAAATCAAAACCACAGTGATGAGGAAAGTGGACATGAGCGCTGTAAAACACTATTACATAAGTGCTAGTTCTGTGTCAGTCTCACAGGAGAGAACAGTGAATACAGAGGCACTGTAACTGTGTTCAAGGTATTAAAGGGGACATATTCCACACTTTGTAGCATTTTTCCCAGAAGTCCACTTATAATAGCCAAGGCTTCTCACATCAAATACAGTCGTAACTTAGTTTTACATAACCATTTTCCACTCTCTTTTTAGTCTCAGCCCACAGACCAGTATTCACACAGATATTCAGAGCTTTGTTTGACACCGTTAGGAACAAGTAAACTAGATATTCACAAGCACAATTGTTTATTCTAGGAATGGGAACCATAGAAAAATGTAATGATCCCAGGCTAATTAATGATGTCTTTTTAGGGGCAGAATAAATGCAATTCAATATTTGGCCTTAATTATATATTAAATAATACAAAACAAATAAAAGAATGTAGAAACATTTCATGCATTCATTGGTTATTTTTTACAAAATACTACTTACAAATATCATCAGTGTTTTTAACTAAACATCATAAGAACAAACAGCAACTACACTGATCTCAACAGCCTCAGGTAAAACATGAAACATACACTGTTAGCACTGTATGGTTTTCATTTTATTAAAAAGAACCAACTCAAAAGAGTCACTGATTATGGAATGTTTTTTGTTGTTGTTGTTGTTAATCATAAACATTCAGTGCAACCAGTGTAATCTATCCCATTTCCATAAGAATGACTTGTAAGAGTCGATTCTTTTTTTTTAGTGAATCCAAATCATTGAGTGTGACCGGTGTAGTCCAATTCTCAAATGAATGATTCTTCGAGCTGGCTCTTTTAAGTTAATCATAACTATACAGCGCAATCAAAGAGTCATTCATCTGTGCTTCTGACAACACTGGTCACGCTGTACTATTTGGATTCACTAAAAGACTCATAGTAGTCATTCATTCAGGAATTGGATGGTGCTTATGTTGGTTGCTGTCTAACAAAGGATTGCTTAGAACAAGTTGGAAAGTAGACCTGACTTTATTTTAATGTGACATCACCCTGTTTTGCCCCTTAATCAGGCTGTATCTTTAAGACATCTATACGTAAATGACTTCTGTTATGTTTGGCTAACCTCTTTGCATTTGAAATGATTAACAAAATGCCATTGCAAAGGTGCTGAATACTGAAAAGGTGTTGATTTGTCAATGAAATATAGGTGGTCATATCAGTTAATGTGCTCACAGTTGTGACATCAATGCTATTATACATTCTGAATTATCTGTTTTTGCAACTTATTTTTCCTATATGGACTAGACAAACTACCATTCAGAAGTTTGTGGTTATTTTTATTACTTTTTTTTTTTTTTTTAAAGAATACTTTCATTCAGCAAGGATGCATTAAATTGATACAGATTGACAGTAAAGCCTTTTATGTTACAAAAGCTTTCCATTTTAAACAAATGCTGTTATGAAAATGATCACTGATTCCACAAAAATATGAAGCAGCACAGCTGTTTTCAACATTGATAACAACAAGAAATGTTTCTTGAGCACCAACTCAGCATATTAGAATAATTTCTGAAGGATCATGTGACACTGAAGACTGGAGTAATGATGTTGAAAATTCAGCTTTGCAATCACAGGAATTAATTACATCGTAAAATATATTGACTTTTCAAATTGTAATATTTCACAATATTACTGTTTATACTGCATAAGAATACTTTCATTCAGCAAGGATGCATTAAATTGATACAGATTGACAGTAAAGCCTTTTATGTTACAAAAGCTTTCCATTTTAAACAAATGCTGTTATGAAAATGATCACTGATTCCACAAAAATATGAAGCAGCACAGCTGTTTTCAACATTGATAACAACAAGAAATGTTTCTTGAGCACCAACTCAGCATATTAGAATAATTTCTGAAGGATCATGTGACACTGAAGACTGGAGTAATGATGTTGAAAATTCAGCTTTGCAATCACAGGAATTAATTACATCGTAAAATATATTGACTTTTCAAATTGTAATATTTCACAATATTACTGTTTATACTGCATTTTTGATCTAATAAAGGCAGCCTTGGTGAGCATAAGAGACTTCTTTCAGCAATGTCCCCTTTAACACACAATGCTGTTCACAAGATTGGTGCTGAAATGGCAGAAAATCAAGTTGTGAAACCCTGTGCTTGCAGGAAACATGGTCCTCCGTGTGTGCGTGCATGCATGAATAATTATGTTTCTGATTCTCACCATGTTGTTCTGTCTCTGCTGGTCCTCCATCAGTGTGACCTGACTGACGGAGGGCAAGCCCACCACCACAGACTGAGGCAGAAAGAGAGGGACAGAGAGGAGGAGACGAGGACGGTTTAGAACAGCATGCACATTCCATCTCAAGCCGAGGAGAAATACAAATGGGGTGAGTGCACAGGGCCAAAGCCAGAGAGAGAGCAGGGCAGGGGAGAGAGGAGAGGGGGATGCACTGCTGCTTTACCTGCTGTTGCACGTTGCCATGCGTAACGGGGATGGGGCCCGGCGGTCTGTTGAGGAAGTTCTGATTGGGTGGGACCTGTCCAGGTTGCATCTGAACAACATTGCTCATCTGAGAAAAAGACCAGCGACAGTATTAAAGAACAAAGCACAAAAAGCACAATTAAAACACAAGTACACTTTAAGCTAATTTTTGTTTTGTTTCACTTAAGTATCCCAAAATGCTGTTCTTTTCATGAAGGTACATCTGTGCGAGAGTATGTTTTCATTATTGTACATTGTTGTTATGCTAGAGTTTACATGGCATGCACATTTTCAAGCGTGTGACTGTATAATTATTTTTGTATGTATGTGCACTCATGTTTGAAAACAATTGAATTTTTTTGGTCTAGGTTCAATACAAGTTAAGCTCAATCAAGAGCACTTGTGGCATAATGTTGAAAACACATTACTTCAACTCGCCTCTTATTTTCTTAAAAAAAACAAACATTTTAGTTGTTCTGTTTTCATTGCAATTAAGTTGAAAAATCCGATAGAATTTACACAGAAAAGGTTAGTGTATGTTTTCACATGAAGGTCATGTTAACACACTATTGAAACAACTACTATATATATATATATACATATATACATACATACATACATACATACATACATACACACATACACACATACACACCCACACACACACACACACACACACAGCTGTTTGGGATAATTAAGATTTTTAATGTGTTTTACAGAAGTCTCTTCTGTTCATCATGGCTGCATTTATTTGACCAAAAATACAGAAGAAACATTCATATTTTAAAATATTATTATTCACAAAAAATGTGTACAATTTAACAATTTGCTCCTGGAGCCATTGAAATTCTAATATCTTTGGAACCGAACCATACAGGGCCTTAAAAATGACTATGCCAAAAGGGAAGTTTGTTAAGACGGAATATCTAAAAGGGCATTGAGATATCTTTAATACTTTTTGAGTTACAGGCCTGCAAACTTTGGAGAAAAAAAACTTGAAAAGTGCTCTTTCCCCATTTTTGAATGGTCACCATTGGCACATAATGCAGCAAAAGCCCTATTCGGATGGTAATTGTTTCTGGACGCAAGGGATTTTCACCATTTACAGGGGGTAGTCTGTGATTTTATTGCCGTCCGAATACAGAATGTCTGTGTTTTTCTCCGACCACCCGTGTAAAAATCCGAATTACCAACTGTTTTTTGACAAACACCAAGGTTGTGTGGGGATTTAATTACATCCAAATCAACATCCTTGAGTTTACAAACATAATTTAATCACCGCTTTACCACAGTGGCTGGAAGATCTTGAGAACAAAAAGGAGAAAGAGAAATAAAGCGCATTACATTTAAAATGGGCCGTTATTCTGGCAGCAACAGGTGTGCAATACCATTTTAACCCCTTAACTGTCACCCCCCCATTTTTTTTAAATAGGCATGCAGGTGCACTATCCAAACTTAAATTGTTGTAATTTATGAACACTTTGGAATACAGACATAAGGTTGGTCTCTTTTTAAAGAAGAAAATCAGCAAATTATAGCAAAGGTGGATTTTTTTCAAAGAATTTAAGTATCAAAAAGTTATAGTAGTTTAAATTTACTGTAAAGAAAATGCACTATATTAATTTTATTTTATGTATAATAAATATTTTACATATCAGGTTTTACTCTAAAATTGGTATAAAATTATAGCCTTATGTCTAAATAAGTTATGTTCCAAATTTGAAGTTGATATGAAAAAAATTTAGTTTTCCTTGAGATTGTATTTAGGGCGTTATACCACAAACAGCCACCGGGTGCCATCCAAACTCCACTGAATTTTTTTAAATGCATTTTTCTGTCACAAATGTCTAGATTTCTCTGTCAATATTACTTCTATCTCAAAATAACCACCAAATATGGAATTCTGAGACTCAGACCTTTCCAGTGCTATGCTTTTTTTCAAGATTATAAAAAGTTGATTCTAAAAGACTGTAATTCATTTTGTAATATGACACTTGACACTGCCCACTAAGGGGGAGGAGACCGCCAAAATATTTAAGCAATGTCTGATTTCGAAATGGTTTTCACAGGATGAATCTTGGGTTTCAAATGATGTAAGCTTTCAAATGATATATGATTTATGATGATTACTAAAAGATTTGATAGAGAAAAAAGACAACAACAAAAAAGAGCCTATTATACATTATTACATTCAAAATATAAACCAAGCAGCTTCATGCTTACTTCACGTAAATAAAAAGCTGCATTATTATTTCCGCTAAATTTCCCATTTTAAAAATGACATAATTTGACAGAAAATGCAAGACAAAACCATTCATCTATATAGCGAGTCTGTCTTTCTATTTTTAAACAGGAGATTTAAATAATCAAATGATACATAGGATATTATTATTACATTAAATATGAATTTATTCTCATTATTCCAAGCATGTGCCATTTTATTCACAGCAGACAATCATGCAACCTACTACGTGAGCAGCGCCCGTGTTCCCACAAAACTCGCTCCTCCACAGTGAATAAATCTCCATCCGAATGCATGAGTTTTATCACTGAGGTCCACATGAGAAACAATTACAGTCCGAATAGGGATATAGACTGCTAAAGTCAACAGATTTTACTAACAGACCTACCAATCTCTGTGTAAAAATAATATAAGAATGCTGCCATCTTTCTGAAGTCATTTTTAATCCCCTGTAATTTGTCTCTGAATCTCAGGTGAAAATTGCTCTTTTGACCCCCCTCTACAAAATAGTGGATTTCTCTGTAAATATTCATCCATGACATTTTATATTTTGGCTTTCATCACTATACATGTTTATCTTTCTTCAGAAAAAATATTAGCAAAATCAAAAATTTGAGCCGAAGACCTCTGGTTGAGTTGACTCGGAATGACCCAATTATGACAATAATATACAATTTTACTATGGGGTGTTTAAGTAAACACACTAATAATTTAATAACAGTACATTAGACAGTACATGTAATACAATAACATATAAAAAGACACTCAAATATGATGATATATTTTTGTAACAAATATTCTGACTTCACTGGCCCATAAACCACTCACATTAGGGAATTTCCTTGTTTTGCCTCATGTAATTATTTACTGAGAAAAAGGGTTCCTCACATGGTTTTCAGCAGTCCATCAAAAAATGCAGCGCTCCTGCAGAGATGCAGATTCCCTGTGCATTGGTAACTGAATTCAGATATGAGAATGTCAGTCGCACGATTAGCCGCTGGTGGAGTCAGCCACAAGATTAGCTGCTATTGTAGTCAAACAAGTGCATGCAGACCTCAACACCCCTCATTCCCACACCTCCACAATCAAAAAACAAACTCTTTGGATCGGGACGAATCCGATCACCTATTTCACTTTCAAAAACGTAAAAAAAAGCTAATTTTGCCAAAAGGTGAGCAGTTTAAATACACCACATGTGCGGTTGGTTGAGCATTACTCAGAATATTTTTCCAATATTGACAAGGAAAATCAGGTCTCCGTTTACCTATAGAATGGCTGGTATGATCCTCAATATTTCTCCCCTTTCGCTAATTAGCGATCACTGAAACAGTTTGTTGTTTATCTGGCATGTTAATGCCAACCAGGACATGTGTCAGGAACATATGGATACAATTTGGCAATGTTTTCTTTAACCTTGTATTATGTTGCAGGTCCTAAGATAGTTACTGGCCAGCGGGGATTTGCTTTAAATTGCCAAAGCCGCTTTTAACTCACAATCAGCACTTAGCAAGTGTTAATTTTAGGTGCCATGTGCACTATGTGAGCAACATCAAAGAAAAACCGGAGACAGCTGCTCACAAGGTGCAAGAAACATAACAGGATCAATTTCATTGCTAAATAAACTTTAAGGGCCCTATTTTAACGATCTAAGCGCATGGTCTAAAGCACAAGGCGCAAGTGCACTTAGGGCGTGTCCAAATCCACTTTTGCTAGTTTAACGACGGGAAAATGGTTGGCGTGCCCGGCACATGGTCTAAAAGAGTTGTCCCTATTCTCTTGATGAGTATTGGGTGTGTTTTGGGTTAATAAACCAAGTCAATAAACCAATCAGAGCCTCATCTCCCATTCCCTTTAAGAGCCAGTTGTGCTCGAGCCATGGCAGGTTCACTATTTACATGGCGGAAAGTAATTTTTCATTTTTAAAAATGTTTGTGTGCTGCTGCGCATCCCTGTGTGCGTAATAAGCAAAGTGTACGCGCGTTGTGCCCCCGCCTATTTTTGTTTTATTTTATTTTTGTATTTCAAAAATATTTACAGATTTTTGTTGGTCAATGGCGCAGTCTATTTCAGTTGCCTCAAAATAGCAACGCGCCAGCAATGTGCCTGAACACACCTCGTTTTCAGACCACCACGCCCATGGGCGCAAATGCATTTGCTATTTAAACAACGTGGTGCAGGACGTGAAAATGACAACTGCGTCGGGCTGAAACTAGCAAAAAACACTTGCGTCGCGCCTGGTGCTGCATTGCGCCGGGTGTATGATAGGGCCCTAAAACTTTTTTTCTTTTACAGGAAGAAAAAAATACTTTCGTTTTAGATTTCATGTGAGCATTTTTTGTGTATTAAATTTACAATTTTGTGCTCTGTCTGT
The DNA here is from genome assembly GCF_001515645.1 of Sinocyclocheilus grahami. Taxonomy (NCBI): domain Eukaryota; kingdom Metazoa; phylum Chordata; class Actinopteri; order Cypriniformes; family Cyprinidae; genus Sinocyclocheilus; species Sinocyclocheilus grahami. The sequence goes on from NW_015506080.1 coordinate 334,458, forward strand.
ATAATATCAATAACTGTTGGTTTATAGTGAAAACTACACCATTTCGTGTGACTCACCGAGCGTTGCTGCTGCACTTGTTTGTGGTTAGTGATGACCTGCCGAATGCCGTTGACGAATCCGCTCTGGTCATTAGGGATGAGTCCCATGAAGATCCTCTTCCTAGACGAGTACAGCAGCATCAGCACACGCACCTCACATGGAGCACTGTGGGGGAAGTGCACACAACCAGCCTACACACACACACACAATATATACATCAAACTATGTGCCAATCCACACATCTAGACAGCACACACAACTACTGGAGTGACTGGAGAGCTGCCTGGGCCTACACGATTATATTTGAAGACAGGACTAAAATGAACTAAGCAGCCGTTTCCCAGACACAGATTGAACCTAAAACTGAATTTAATCAGTGTTAATGGTGATTCACTACTGACAGATCTTTTAGTCTGCGTCAAGGGATCTAGCTCCAGGGTAAAGGTTCATTTCAGAGCTTTTCATTTTCAGAGGAAATGCTGGCCATGTGACTTTGGTGATAATTATTTTTTATTAGACTTTTTTTCATAGCTAAATGTGAAAATCTTTTTATTTTACACTCAAAGGCAGAGGAAGAACTCCCCCAAGAGGGCGAAGACCATTATTACACACTATCAAATTTTCTTCAGAAGTTTGCAATGGGAAATACAGACACTTGTGAAATAAAAATATATAGATATATGCAGAGTGAACATAAAAACTTGGCCTATACGAGAAGTTTCTAGCTTGATTATTAATTCTGAACTGACTTGCGTACCATACAGGAGGAGGTTATGAATATTATGCTGTTATTATACTCACAAATCCATTGGTCATGATGCGATACAGTCCCTTCAAAGACTCCATATCTTTATTAGTAAACAGAAACTGCACCATACGAGAGTTTCTGAACAGAGGGCCCAGAGTAGTCTATAGAAAGACAAAACATAGGGATCATTTGAACTGTGACCCAGATGTTTGATAAACCACAATTCAGCATGCATATTAGGATGACATCCACAAAAGCAGTTAATGCGAGAGTTTAAAAGTATACTTTATACTATAATTTTCTAATTATAGTATGATTTTTAACTTAAGTATGAATAAAGTTATTAATTTGAACAAAGAATACAGTCTATAAAAGGTAGAGAAAACGGACGAGGACGAGTAGAAGAAGAAAAAGGAAGAGAAAAGAATTCTGAGATACAGGAGAGACGACAACATTTACAGAGTAGAAAATGATTGAGAAAGACTTAGGAGAAGAAAAAGGAGGAGAGAAATATGAGGAAGAGAAAAAAAGATGAAGGAAAAAGAAGAAATGATGATTAAGGAAGAGGATGAGATGATGGAATAAAAAAATAGGAGATGACAAATATGAAAGAGGAGAAAAAGATTGAGAAGGAGAAGAACAAAAAAAGAAGCTGATACAGGAAGAGCAATGATGAAGAGGAGAATAAGGAGGAAACAAAAAATAATAAATAATATAGGAGAACGCCCAGAGTAGTCTATAGAAAGACAAAACATAGGGATCATTTGAACTGTGACCCAGATGTTTGATAAACCACAATTCAGCATGCATATTAGGATGACATCCACAAAAGCAGTTAATGCGAGAGTTTAAAAGTATACTTTATACTATAATTTTCTAATTATAGTATGATTTTTAACTTAAGTATGAATAAAGTTATTAATTTGAACAAAGAATACAGTCTATAAAAGGTAGAGAAAACGGACGAGGACGAGTAGAAGAAGAAAAAGGAAGAGAAAAGAATTCTGAGATACAGGAGAGACGACAACATTTACAGAGTAGAAAATGATTGAGAAAGACTTAGGAGAAGAAAAAGGAGGAGAGAAATATGAGGAAGAGAAAAAAAGATGAAGGAAAAAGAAGAAATGATGATTAAGGAAGAGGATGAGATGATGGAATAAAAAAATAGGAGATGACAAATATGAAAGAGGAGGAGAAAAAGATTGAGAAGGAGAAGAACAAAAAAAGAAGCTGATACAGGAAGAGCAATGATGAAGAGGAGAATAAGGAGGAAACAAAAAATAATAAATAATATAGGAGAACAAGAGGAATAAGAGGAATAAGAAGCGATCCTTGCTTCCTTTGCAAGCCCAGTAATACATCCTGCAAGGAACAACAATGTTCACATTTACCAGGAGCTGCTGAGGGATGAGCTGCATGATCAGCTTCTGTGGCCACTGGTCTGTATTTCTGAAACAAAAGACGGGGGAAAAACTTCATCCTGTCTGTGCATCTCTACCATATATTCTACATTATGCAAATATGGGCCAAACGGAGTCACTCACAAATTCTCCCCTTGGCTAACCTGGACCTGGCAGGGCAAGGAGCGTGTAAGTTTTGTGTTGGAGTCCATGGAGGAAGCCTTGGGCTTCTGCGGTGATTGATGGAGACAGAGGGAGAGGTGACAAGGGGAGGGAAAAAAAGGGCAGACAGAATAAGATGAAGAGGTTAACATACAGAGTAAAAAGACCTTGCTGGCAGAGATGGATGGTGGGGCTTAAGGCAGGAGGTCTCTGTGAAATATACAACCTGTGTGTGCAACTACAAACAGCTGCAACATTATCATGTCAATCAAAATGGTACAAGCAATGAGCAAACAGACCATCTCAAGAATTTCTGATGGAACCTAATTTTTCAATGCCTCATTTAGACCAACTGTTGACTCAGTCAATACAACAAATTGTCGATTTTAGAAATATACCAGTTTGGCACATCCTTACTACAACCACCTTATACTCATCTGCAGATCGACAGAGTTGTGGTGCAGAATTACTATTGATTTAATTTACACAGCATAGCTTGGCAGTGTTTGTGTTTGCGAATAGGTGAGCTGTGTGAACTCATCCAGATGGAGACTCCACGACAGGCCTCAGCATCAGAGCTTGCCACCATGCTTGATAAGCACACATTGGTTGACTGGCATGTTATTGACCAGATGGTGATAATGACCATGGCATGTGCGTCTGTGTTTTTGTTTCCTGATCATTTGTGTTGACCCAGTGTCAAAACAAAACATTTCAATAGTTGATTGTGTGTTTGGGAACATTCTTTGCTTAGACGATCTTGTGGCCATTGTGAAATAGTCAATAATGCTTCATTAAGCTAAAATTAAGGCCTCTCCCATAAATCAAACAGAAATCAAGAAACCTCATTGATCCCATTACATTCTGTGCAAATGGCACCCAAGGTACAATACCCACGCGTCAGCTAAAAATGCATCAATGACACACGACTATATAGCTTTACCAGATTCGCTTTCAGTGATCGAATCAATCTTTTTCACACGTCTAGACAAAACTAAATTTCATCTGAGTTGCAGATGAGTTATGAGAGTCTTTCAAAGAGATTATTTGAGATCCCATTTATGTTCCATTTTACAAACGAACACTCCTCACACACCTGGGAGGCGCAAGCAGGTGTGTAAGACACTATCCATACAATTTTGTTTTAATTTCCATTTAGCTTTATTTTTATTTCAGTTTTCGTTTCAGTAAATTTAGTATTTAAAATCATTTTATTTCAGTTAGTTGCCAAAGCAACATTTCTAATTTTACTTTGTTTTAGTTTTTTTACATCTATTTAATTTGAGCTTTATTTCAATGAAGAAAACTATTTTTAATTAGTTTACTTAACATTAACAACACTTGTTTGCAAAGCTTTATTAGCAATATTTTGGCAATGATAAAAGACCCTTTCAGGTTTTTCCATAATTTTGGGACATTTTCTGTTCTTATTAGTAGTAAACTGTATAGCCCAGGGTAATCACAATTCAGTATCCAAATATTACAGTAGCTGGGTTTCCATTTACAAAATTTCAATCAACTTTTTGTATAAAGCATAAAAAAATGTGGAAACACCAAGAGTGTCAAGATTGATTAAATATGAGTACTCCATTATAAAAAAAAATCTTGCATTTTGCTCCTGGCAATTAACCTGCAAAATACCGGAAGTGGCCCATTCCGTGGATGAGAATCCATGAAAAGCATTATTAGACCATTTTCTAAGGCTGCACAAAATATTAAAACCAAAGCATAGTAATATTGTGAATTCACAAAGGCTGCGATTCAATTAAATAAATATATGCGCTGCGGGTTTAATATGTGCATCATTTATATATGAGTGTAGGTTACGTGCATCTCAGAGCAGCTCTGTTCACAGTAAATGCTGCTCCACACAAACAGTTAACATTTACATGCGCAGACCGTCTTGAACTCCATCTGTTTTGTTAAATGTGAGCCAAAATCATCACAATTAAAAGAACCAAAGACTTAAACTACTTCAGTCTGTGTGCATTGAATTTATTTAATACACGAGTTTCACAATTTGAGTTGAATTACTGAAATAAATGAACTTTTCCACGACATTCTAATTTATTGAGATGCACCTGTATGTTGTGAGTCTAGGTTGCTTATAACGTTAATCTGGGAACAATGTGCACCATTCGATCAAATTTATAAGGTAAATCATTTATAAATCTACGCCAACACAGGAGAATACATCACTATCTTTCTAAATATGCTAACTGTTCATCGCAACTTCAAAATTAAAGTTTAAAAGAAAGTTTGCATGTTTTGATGTCCACGTTCTTGTTCAAGAAATTACAGTGGCTGTAGCATTTCGGTCTTAAAGAAATGGCCAAATATTAAAGATTAAGTGGTTATTTTAATTAAATGTTGTTTAGTCAATATTAAACAAGCATTAGATCGCACTGTAAAGTGTAAAAACAATAATGTTTTATTAATAAATTATTTATTTTAACTGATGTATCCAATAAACCCATATGATTACTTGCTTTTTATGTTTTATTTGAACCAATAATTATTGCCTCATTGCTATTATATATGTATTTTAAGTACTTTAAAAGTCTATTTTTCACATAGTCTATTTTTACTACAACAAAAAATTATCCGATTACTTGATTAACGTCAGAATAACTAACCGATTACTCAATTACCAAAATAATTGTAATTGACAGCCCTTTCCAAGACGCAAAATACTTCAGTATCTCTTCAAATTCAGGTCCTAATTATGGTTTGTTTCCCAGCAGTAAACCACGTAACTGGTCTGAAGAAGACCATTTAGTATGCAAATATTGCCATGACATCACTAGTATAAGTTTCTCACCTCCTGCCATTCTAGAACTCCACTCCATGCCACTATCTTATTGGCAATACCTTGCTGTGCCCCAGCCGGAGGTGCAGGTACAGCAGCCTGAAAAACAAGAATATATAGAAAGTGCTCTTGCATGGACTCAAAATTAGTCCAAATGAGACAGTATCCACAGAAATACATTTCTCAAATCTGACCATGCCAGGCTGTGTTGTTGGCACCGTCTGCTGATTGGTGGGCTGCGACTGAGGGGCTTGGGGAGGTGGCTGGTTGGGTGCAGGTGGGCCTTGTGGTGGGACTTGTGGTTGCTGTGGTGGCTGCTGAGGTGGAACTTGTTGCTGCGTTAACACTGGCGGTGACACTGTGGTAACTGTAGATAGGTTGGGTTTACCTCCTGATGTGAGTGATTGGCTGAAGGGAGCATTTGGCATTTGAGGAACTGCAAACATAACAACCAACTCAGCAAATGGTGTTTACAATATATGGAAAACAGTTCAAGAAAAGATTCAAGAATACAGGGACACAATTTGACTCACATCGACTCTTCTGCTGCTGAGTGGCTGCATCTAGCACTTTCTGTGCGGCATCGTGTGCCGCGTTTAGAGGGGAATTCTGTGTATGCAACAGAGGGAGAACATTCATAAAGTCTCATCATTAGTGTGCACAGCATTGCTTGAAACAAAGCCAGATCCTTCCACTAAATACAAAAGCATTCATGCACATCTCATCTACCACTTAGATCTATTCAAATGAGATTATAACAGCAGTTAGTCTTAATCTTAAGAATCAAACTGAGGCTCTGTATGCTGAAAATTACCAATAATGTGCCTCCAATTATGCACAGAAAGGTTCAGAATGAGCAGACCGAGATTAGCCTGTTATTGAGAGAAACGCTCTGATTACTCTACATCACCGAAGCAATGAGGCAAACAGGGTCCAAAATTAACCTTTTACCTCACCTGTCAATGGTAAGGGAACTGCTCATTAAAACGTGCATATATTTTTGTCGTTCCTGTTTTTCCTTTTTGTCCCCATTTTCCTTGTGGCAAACCCGTTGTATACAATTTCTCTGATCTGACTGAGTTTTTCCATTAGGACTATTTGCCTTTAAATATTGTTTTAATGTGACTACAGCAGAACAGATAATAAAATGTGGGTAACACTTTACAATAAGGTTCATTAGTTAACTACATTAGTTAACATGAACTAATAATGAACTGCACTTATACAGCGTTTATTAATCTTTGTTAATGTTAATTTCAACATTTACTAACACATTATTAAAATCTTGTTAACATTAGTTAATGCACTGTGAACTAACATGAACTAACAATGAACATCTGTATTTTTATTAACTAACGTTAGTGAAGATTAGTAAATACAGTAACAAATGTATTGCTCATGGTTAGTTCATGTTAGTTTATACATTAACTAATGTTTAACTAATGAACCTTATTGTAAAGTGTTACCAAATGTGTTATCATGTCAAGATTTTAATACCATAGTGTTAATATCTCACAAAAATAATAAAAAAAGTTCAAAATAATTATGTAATATGTACTAATGATATAACATGTAATATATTCACATCCACAAAGTTTCCAAACATACACGCCTTAATTTTGAATGATACAGGCCGACTGTTTTATCATCCGACAACTAAGAAACTAGTTTTGTGAAATGTTTTGCTTGAAAGTTGTTTCATGTAAATATATACACTACCATTCAAAAGTTTGAAGTCAGTAAGATTTTTTTAATGGTTTTGAAAGTCTCTTATGGTCACCAAGGCTGCATTTATTTAATCAAAAATACAGCAAAAACAGCAATATAGTGAAATATTGTTCCAATTTAAAATTACTGTCATGCATTTGAATACATTTTAAAATGTAAATTATTATCGTGTTGCCAAAGCTGAATTTTCAGTAGCCATTACTCCAGTCTTCAGTGTCACATGATCCTTCAGAAATCATTCTGTAAAAACAGCTGTGCTGCTTAATGTTTGTCGAAACCATGATACATTATTAGAATGTTCAAAGAACAGCATTTTTTTTCCGAAATAGAAATCCTTTACAAAAAAAATCTCTTTACTGTCACTTTTGAACAATTTAATGCATCCATGCTGAATAAAAGTATTTATTTTGGGAAAAAATATATATTGACCGTGAACATTTGAACAGTAGTGTATATGTAATGAAGTTATATAATTCTATTAATTACATTAACACACCTGGTATGGAAGGGGAGGAGGAGGAGTCTGGGTTACTGAGCCCATAGAAGGCTGGGACACAGGCAAAGGCTGAGGTGGCAAGACAGGTTTAAGAGAGACTGCACCAGAAGCTCCTCCAGGAGCAACTGGACACACACAGATGTAACAGAAAGCATTAATCAGAGCAAATCTAATAATACAATCAAAATACTACTTTATCCATAATTCTCCCATCTGCTGCTCAGCTGCAGACAAAACTGTTGATGTTATATCACTGCACATTCACAAACAGGACAAGTGTCTTTCTTACCAGGAAGTGCAATGCCCCTGACTAACACCATGTGAAAGGGGTCTTGACTGTAGTCTGGGTGTGAGGATTCTGGTGCACCTGCTACCGAGGATGCTCTTTCAAAAAGAGATCGAAGCGCTGGAAGTTTCCGTGGAGCAATTACTGAAAAATGGATCCCCCGCTACAGCCAATAATAATAATAATAATAAAAATATTAATAATAATTTCATTAACTACATATCAGAAACAGATACCAGCTTTTATACATAAATGGCACAGCTCAAAATTCGGCAGGACATCACAGTAAACAATATAGAACATAATACTGTAGAATATGACGGTATCAACCAACACGATCAGCAATGAAAATACATTACACAGTCCCTCCAGGATTTCGCTATTCTGCAAAACTTAGTAGCTTTCATTTTGTCTGATTTCTGCAAAATTTCCACACAAAAAAAAATGTTAACCTGAGATCCATAATAATTCTCAAAGCGTGTTTAAGTGTCCTGTCGCTGCATTGCAGTGAACATGTAATATATTCACATCCACAAAGTTTCCAAACATACACGCCTTAATTTTGAATGATACAGGCCGACTGTTTTATCATCCGACAACTAAGAAACTAGTTTTGTGAAATGTTTTGCTTGAAAGGTGTTTCATGTAAATATATACACTACCATTCAAAAGTTTGAAGTCAGTAAGGTTTTTTTCCTGTCGCTGCATTGCAGTGAATTCTGTTGCAAATTGAGCAGGGATGGACTGACCAAAAGGCACACTGGGATACCTGGTCATCATAGTTGTGTAAAACAAGTTACACAATACTGTATTCTAATTAGGCTACTTTTCCTGATAATGTAATGTAATGCATTACATTTTAAATGTATGTAATTTTACCACAATTATTAATGTCAATAAAATTACGTTACTTAAGTTACAAATGCAGTGTTAAGAAAAAATATGAAGTAAATGCATTTTAAAATCATGTTTTGCACATCAGTATGCCCTTTAATAAATCACCGGAGAATGCAAGCTAAAATGCAGACGAGTCGAAAAACATTTAGATGCAATGAAAGGTTCATATTACAAAATGTTGCACTCGATTTCACATATTTTAGTCTGGCATTATAGTTTGGGAAAATTCCAACAAGTATAATGCGTACAAGTTTATGTCACATTAACACAATAAGTAAGACTTATTAATGTCTTATCAGAATGATCTCCTCCACTGGATCAAGCCGTGCGTTGCATCGCATTCTTATCTGAGGTAAATTCTGGCTTATTCCTCACAGAGCATTACTTCCAGAAACAAAAAAGTATCCTAGACGAACTTAATGAATCTTCATGCTTTGTTTACGTTGGTGATGTGGGCCTTTACATGTTCGAGCATCTCACGGATGATTACCGTATGAATAGCACGTGCTGCACATGGGTGTGACCACATTACAGATAATGAGCTCAGACAGGTAACACTGGACCTAGCGTTGGTTTCATATGGATTACTTTATCAGAGAATATTTGTTTTCAATAAGACTACTCATTTAAAAGTAGACACTTCAGGCTTTCTATATATATAGTTTTCATGTCTGTGTGTCCAGTATTCACAGAGTTTTCGTTCATTTTTGTGGCAAGTTTCAAAAATAAGTTAAAGGAGACCGAGACAGCAGAAAACGCACCCTGTTTGTTTTCTCTATTTTACAAAAGCACAATGTTTTGTTGATATTGTGAGTGTCCACAAATAAAAGTAGACCTTTTACAGTTTCAAATGATGTATTACTCTTATCTGTATGATCAAAAATTCTGAAAATTTTAAGTTCTTTTCATTGTTATCAGGAAAAAATGCAAGTGATCGTTTTGATACTTGTGTCATTTTTCAGTCAATATCAAATTACTGAAAGAACTATGAGTTTCACTTTGTAGTGTATTTTGTAGGTTTGATAACTTGAAAAGTAAAGTAAGCTTGAAAGTAAATTGAAAGTAAAGTAATTAGTAATCTGATCATTTTTTAAAATGCAGTAATCAGGAATGTAATCAAATTGCAATTTTAAAGCAGTAATTAGTAATTTGTAGTGTATTACTTTTTTTTTTTGAGTAGCTTACCCAACACTGCTGGTCATATATACAAATGTTTTAAAGGGGTCATATGATGCGATTTCAATTTGTCCTTTCTCTTTGGAGTGTTACAAGTTCTTGGTGCATAAAGAAGATCTGTAAAGTTGCAAAGACTAAAGTCTCAAATTCAAATTAAATATTCTTTAAAAAAAGTTAAGAGTCAACCACGCTTACCTAAAACGGCTCGTTCTAACACGCCCCCACATGTCTATGTCACGTTTTTTGCAGATTTGCATAACGCCGGCCAAATGTTCACGCAAAGAAAGAAGGCGTAACTTTAATTCTTGCTGTTGCCGCCGCTGCCATGTTGTGGAGTCGCTGTGTGTTTCGTTGTGAAAGCGAAACTACTTTGTTTGGCCTTCCAAAAGAGGACACAACTAGAAATCAGTGGTTAAGTTGTATTTACTACACTGTTCCAGAAAAGTTCAACCCAAATATTCAGATGTGTGCTGCGCATTTTATGGAGGATGAGGACTGTTTCCTGAACTAGTACCAGTTTCCAGAACCTACAATGCGTCTGTGGCACAAAGGCTGTTTCTATAAAGTTGGGCAGTTCCAACTTTGCAAGGACAGTCTCGCGCTTCTGACTCAGCCTGTAAGTACGTTTTTTATATTTCAATAATTTGCCACTGATGATTCAAACGTGATATTTGAGCAGTGTAGAGTAGCCTTGTTGTTTGTCATTTCTCAGATCACAAATGCAGACATGGTTTTATGTTTGCACAGCGCGATATGCAACGCATAAAAAGACAGTATAAGTCATTATAATCAGTAATTATGTCCCCACTGGATGCAACAAATGCCTCATTTGTAATGGGTTTTATTGGTTTTGTCTCGTCCTGCTGGGAGACGGCATCATAGTATGTTAAGGGGCATAACATTTCCATCACACGCTTGAGGCATTCGGCCAATCACAACGCACTGGATAGCTGGCCAATCAGAGCACACCTCACTTTTTTAGAACGATGAGCTTTGTAAAAATCGACGTGTTTCAGAAAGGCGGGGCATAGAGGAGCAACAATAATGTACATTATATGGAAAATAATGTGTTTTTTTAACCTTAAACCGCATAAACACATTGCATTACACCAAATACACAAAATAATGTTCTTTTTAGCAACGTCATATGACCCCTTTAAAATGAAAGAAAAGTTCTGTCATTTGAGCGATTGAAAAGGTAATATTTCATATTTCCAAATGATCTTTCTCAATCATTCATTCACAACCTACACTTGTCTATTGCCTTTTCAACCGCTTCCAAAAGGTGTGAGAGAGATGATAGAATGCCTTCTTTATATTTATGCATTAAGCAAGTGGGATGAAATGAACGTTTCTAGAGGTTAATGATACTATTAAACTACTCTATGTAATACTGAATATAATGTATACTGGGGCGAATATTTGCCAGTCTCCATAATGCTTGATTTCACAAGTAGATTTAAATAAGCACATTATTTTACAGAAAATGCATATATTGCTGCAATTTTTGAGAAAGCTGCAGCAAATTCAGTGATCAACAGACATATCTGATAAAACAATAAGATCAGTGTATACTCACATCACGTATGATCTGGACCAGGCTGTCTGCGGTGCAGCCCGTATAGCTGACGCTCTCCACAGCCGGTAGTAAATATGGAGGAGAATTACACAGCAAAACGCAAACCTTGTGGGTCTGACCACTGAATAGAGAAACAATGAGAACACATATACAACCGCAGAATTTTGATACCACAGAAAAAGTTAAATAACTCACATTTGCTCCCTCATCTTTTTGAAGTCGTCAAAGAGCTGCAGGGCCACAGAGAGACCCTCAGCAATGAGACTGCAGCTCTCTGCTCCACCTCCCATGAATCTGTGCAGAAAGCATCAGTGTAAAGGTTGCAATTCTCAGCATTTAAAACATGTAAATCTTCAAAGCAGACATACACTCATAACTAACAGACCATCTAAACAAGCAAAAGCACACTTTTATCTCAGACTTTCTACCATAAAATGCAAATATCATGGAATCGTGGCAGCCCTTACTGAATGCTGTCAATCCAAGAGACAAACTCAAAAGCAGAGCTGGTGGGAGCATGGCACTGGACGTAAGATTCTGGAGCACAATCCACTGTGTTGAAGACCACCAGACCATATTGAGTGCCACCATACTATTAAAAGCAAAAGGATTATCAGACGTTGAAATGACAGCACTAATGTGAAGAGAAGGTGTAAACAGATTCATCAAACTCACATCTCCTCCAAAATCTGTTTCAGCTGGTGGTCCTCCATTAAAATACCTGCGATCAAACAAAGTAGGTCAATACAGAAGTCTTACAAACGTCAGCATGAATAAACAGGTGATGACTCTTACTCTATAGTCGGTAGTATATAATTCTTCCGAAGTGATTCAAAATATGGACCAAGGTTTGCAGTTCCCTCTATGACAAACACCACATCTGACACCTGATTCAACCCAGACTTGGACGTCGGGTCCATATGGGTTGTCTTGTGTCTGCAAACAAGACAGACATTAGTTCAATATCATACGGAACGTTTGCTGTAACTATAAAATAATAATATGTCATATAGAATTCGTGTAGTGTACGGCAATTTAAACTTTACTGTGACCATTGACTCTGAAGCGTTATTTACTGTTTTTTATTATTATTACTATCTATTGTCATGTCTGTTCTAAAAGCAAGAGTAGCAAACCATAACATATACATATATATATGTATGTATGTATTAACAGTGCTGGGAGTAACGCATTACAAAAGCAATATTACAGTAGTATATTACTTTTTGCTGTAACGCAGTAAAATAGCGCATTACTAATCAAGTTTGGGTAATATTATTACTCGTTACAATCTCAGTAACGCAAGTTACAACAACATATTTGCCTCAGGCACACACATACAGCATTGCAAACGTTGCAGCCTGTTCATTATCAGAATAAAATACAGTCAACCAAACATATAGATGCACTGGTTAATTTAAATAGTGCGTACTCGGGCCAAACACACATTAGCTCATGTGACGAGGATGTTTTTTTAAGCCCGTTAAGTAAGCCTGGTTTACATAATAAAGAACAGTTTAGCATTCAAATACAATGCAAATATGGACACATTTAATTGGATTAATGCTGAATGAGAGAGGTAGGTTGCGCGAGAACGCCGTTTGCTTTCAGTTTCGCATTGAAGTAGCCTAATTCATTTTGGCTTGTTTAGCAACTTATATTTTTCATTCTTGTTTTCTTCTGAAACCGTTCAAAATAGCCTATAGGCTAGGTAATGTGTTTATTGTTTGTACATTAAAACATTTCGCTTTATTTACTGGTGTTATTTATTATTATTATTATGAATGTAATAATGCGGTTTGTGCTTATCTGTGTTTAACCTAAACTACAACGTAACATTAATGTAGACCTACATACCGGTATCTAAATATGATTTTATAATTTTATGCTATATAGACCTACCATATTACCCTCCACTGGATGTAGAATGAGCAGCAATAAACTACATTTTGGCATTTTATAATACTTCTGGTGATATTTTGGTGAAAGTAACTCAAAGGTAGTGTAACGCATTACAATTCAGAGACAGTAATATTTCAAAAGACAGTAACTAGTAATATATAATGCATCACATTTTGGAAGTAACTTGCCCAACACTGTGTATTAATGTCTTAATATCTAGAAAAACGCCGACATAGACATTTTTGAATGACTCAGTGATTCAGGCCGTGTCAAAGATGCCTGACAGATATTTATCTCTATTCTCATTCAATTAAACAGTCAAATTCATAGAAAGAAAAAATAAAATGTGAACACGTTCAAGTTTTACGCATGCAAGTCTTAGCATGTTTGTTAGCCGTTCTCTTAAATGCTAATTTAGCTCGTGTGTCTTACCTGCTGGTATTAGTAGAACTGACTTCTAATAAGAATAAAACGGACTGATACAGTCATTTAGCTTGATTATATCTAAACCAGCTGCCTTAAGTTGTTTTATGAAAGCTTCAGCTAAACGTTAGTGTAGACCGCGATGACAACAAATATCTGGATTTCTGCTCGGCAGTCGACAATACGGTCTGGTCTTAGATCTGGGAACTGGACAGGGAAGGTGAATCGATTTATGAGTGGTCGTTTTTTACAACAAAAGTACATCAAGTTCAAGCCCACCTAAAATGTAACTATGATCCATCCATCCATCTATTCATATTCATCTATTGTTGTATGGTCGCAGGAACGCTGCTTCTCGGGACAAAAAGACAGAAACACCGTAGATGGCCAGTGCATATATCTCTCTACACTAGGCATTGTTGTGTTTGCATAAGGAAATAACATGTACCGTTATGCTTAATCCATAAATGCATATCATTTCTAGTAAGGTCATAACTAATCATAATGATTTATTCTTAAATTGATCCTATAGCGTATGTTTTGTTTATGTATTATTAATTTCAAATGTTCTTCTTTTATTCTTATTCCATAGCGGGTCTCATCTTCAATGTTACATTGTTGCATTTTATATGTTTTAAGTACTTGGTGCTTTTTACATAGTTTTTTCATTGTCAAGCACTTCCTGAGGGACTGCATTTCTTATAAGAAAAGTGCTATATAAATCAAGTATTATTATTATTTAAAGAACTTCAAAAAGGGTTTTGCATTATCGTACTTAAATAAAGCATAGGCTATATTTAAAATCTTATTAAAATAATCCATTATATGTTATAATAATAACAATTTTTATTATCATTATTACTATTATTATTGGGGACATACAACTTAAGAGCAATCAGCTACGTAAACAGTAGATGTCACCAAAGTCAAGCAACCAAAAAAACCTAAAAAAACCGGCTGGAGAAACAACTGGATAATACTGTAGCCTATATTATTGTCTATTTTCTTGAGTGATCACATTTGTACGTGGACTGTCTCTAAAGTACTCTCCTATTTTCTCGTCTCCGCTCTGTGATTCGCTGAATATCAGAAAGGAGGAGACAGGTAAGTTATTGAAGAAAGAATCATGTTTTTAGGTCGGCGTGCAACCTGTTTCTTGTCCTCGTTGCTCTTTACTGCAAGAATGTGCATAATTACTCAGACGGCCCCGAGCGACCCGAACTGCTGTCAAATGAGAACAGCGTGCCGCGAGCTAAGTGGCCTTGAGGCTCGCGCGTTCCGTCTCCTTCCAACAATAGAATCTGTTCTCCTCCAGCGAGCAACGGAGAGCATCGAGTTCCTTTGCTTTTCGCGGTCAGTAAACAGAAGAGTGCCCCTAGGGTTAGTTATGATTGTCCCGGACCCAGGCTTGTACTGGCCATCGGGAGCACCGGGAAAATGCCAATACATCATTACAAGCTTGTCAATTCAGCACCGTGATCATTTACCTGGAAGTTATTAACAATGTACAAATATGGTGCCTATGGCAGAAATGTTTTTATTATATTTATATAAATGTTACGGTTATTACTTATATTATATATCGACATATTTTACTTTTATACAAGTTGTTTTTGTAGTTTCTACATGTTTAAGTTTTTTGTTTAATATTCCATAGTTTATTATTACTTATTATTTATTTAAAAAAACATATAACCATTGTAACGAAGACCATGGTTTTACTTTTCACCTCCATCTTACAAATCCTAGTCAGTTAAACTCTGGATTCTATGCAAGAACTAAGGTCAATTTCATTAGGGCAAAGGATAATTTAACAGAATAGCTTTAATAGCTTCTTTCTCTTTAAATGTTTAGTTCTAATTGATTTTAATCCAAGTAAAATGTTAAATAAGAGCCTGATTAAAGATAAATATCAGTGTCGTAAATTAGTGTTAACTATACAAATGACAAATGTTAACGTTTTTAAAGGGATAGTTTACCCCAAAATTAAAATGGTCATCATTTACTCACCATCACGTCATTCTAAAGCTGTATGAATTTCTTTCTTCTGTGGGTCATTAAATAAAATAATTTGAGAAATTCAAGATATTCTTGTCAATAAAATCCAGGGTAACCAAAATGGTTTGGTAACATTCTACAAAATATCTTCTTTTGTGTTCCACAGAAGAAAGTGAGTCATGACTCGTGAGGGTGAGGAAATGATGACAGAACTTAATAGCAGTATATTTTCTGCATTCATGCTTTACTGTCAAGCGGATTTCTATGTGACAAAATGTGCCTTATTAAGTTTGTAGCATTTGCTGTGAATTCAGTAATATCGGTCATTATTTGTTTTATTTATTCATTTATTTACTATAATTTAAGGCCCTATATAACCCAGCAAATCATTCAAGAGGGAACTTGTGGGCAGATGGACTGGATTTGTCCAAGGCTGAATTTTAACCCCAGTCCAGCCCTGGTGTTCTGTGTCCAAATGAGAGATTTTTTTTTCGAGATGCAGTGATTTACTGTGCTCTATTCTACATCCATCTCCAGGGAGTTTTCTTTTGTGGAGTGGCACAATTTTGGAGGCTTTAGCTCAGCTCTGTGATCTGGGTGGCCAGATTAGACGGATTTAAGGTGAACAAGGGAATTTAAAGACAAAACCACTGCTAATCTTTATTCCATATATTGATTGACAGCATCAGATCTGTTCAAAGATTGAATTTCCAGTGTAGTAAAAAATTATTTAAATATTTATTTATTACTTATTATAAGGTTGCCCATATGCAACCTAAAACATGTTTCTGCCCATTAGGTAATTTAGTGGAATAATACATATGTGACCCTGGACCACAAAACCAGTCTTAAGTCGCTAGGCTATAGCAATAGCCAAAAAAACATTGTACGGGTCAAAATTATCGATTTTTCTTTCATGCCAAAAATCATTAGGATATTAAGTAAAGATCATGTTCCATGAAGATATTTAGTAAATTTCCTACTGTAAATATATTAAAACTTAACTTTTTGCACCCTCAGATTCCAGATTTTCAAATAGTTGTATCTCGGCCAAATATTGCCCTATCCTAACAAACCATACATCAATGGAAAGATTTATAAATCTCAATTAAAAAAAAATTGACCCTTATGACTGGTTTTGTGGTCCAGGGTCGCATATATTATTCACGTATATGATTCACATATATGATTATGTTAAGAAACATAAGACATTTCTTATGTTTACCAAGGCATTTATTTGATCAATAATACAGTAAAAACAGTAATTTTGAGAAATATTTTTACTATTTAAAATAGCTGTAACTTTGTATTCATATTGAAAATGTACATTTTTTTCTGTGATAGCAAAGCTGAATTTTCGCCAGACATCACTCATCCTTCAGCTGTCATGTCACATGATCCTTCAGAAATCAATCTAATTCTTATTATCAACGATGAAAACAGTTGTGCTCCTTAATATATTTATTAGAATTTTTCGGTAACAATGTAAAAGGCCCCTTTGAACAATGCATCCATCATTAATTTATTTGAACTTCTCTTTTTGAATATAGTATATTATATAATATTGGCTATATAACATATATAACTGGTTCATTGGCCTTGGACACAATTTGTTCTAGAGACAATTTTCCTAGCTGAACACCCCAGCAGACAGCTTGAATTTAAGTGAATATATTTGTTATTATAATTCAGGACACAGAGTGAGAAAACAAAACTTGTAATGAATGAGGTGGCCCATAATTCCTTTTTTATTTGTGCTGCACACACAAATGTAGATGCTCTTGTGCACCATTAATGAAGATTTATGTTAGCATATAATTGAAAATGTATAACCTTATAAAATTCATGTTATTTGCCTATAGTGTGAAATTTTCTCCCGCCAAAAAAAATAAAATAAAACATGCATGCAAATTTGCCGTGGATTCCTAAGATCAGCACTTTCGTGTGTGTTTTAATAATAAAACAACATGTCTGAGGTGTACAAAAGCTGTCACTGCGGTACATTTTCATACCTTTGTAACTAAAGAGTGCATATTAAAGTGTACATATTAGTACCTTTTCAAAGGGTACCGCCCCAGGTACAGCTTTTGTACCTTTTTTTCTGTCTGAGAGTATATATAACTATCAGCTCTTCTGCATCACTCAGAACATTTGGTAACACTTTACTTGAAGGGGTGTGCATAAGACTGACATGACACCCTCATAATCATGACATGACACATGTCATGAATATGAAGGAGGTTTTATGCATGTTTATGACAACTGTCATTAGGTGTCATTCGCTCAGTTATGTCATTTTTAATGCAAATATGACATTATTTGACCTAACCCTAACCTAACCCTACCCCTACCCTTACCCCTAACCATAGCCCATAACAAAGACATCTCAAACAATGTCAGCTTTGCACTAAAAATTACATAACTGAGCAAATGACACTTAATGACAGTTGTCATAAACATGCATAAAAACCCTTCATATTCATGATATGTGTCATGTCATAATTATGTAGGTGTCATGTCATGATTATGAAGGTGTCATGTCAGTCTTATGCACACCCCTTCAAGTAAAGTGTAACCGAACATTTATGCATTCCACTTCAAAATCACACAAAATGTTGTCTTGTTTCCTGATGTCCGACATTATTCTCAGGAGAGGTGTCCTCCAGGTGGCACTGATTAAAACACGAAGCCTTTACTGGTGCTCTCTGCTGGGAGACAGGAGCCATCTGGAACTCACACCAGGCGACCAGAGTGTACAGAACACACCCATATCTACATACCACCACTATCTGGGTCACTGGGACTACAGTAATGTGCCTCAAAGGTACATTTCACAGGGCACAGGTGAGAAAAAACAGGTGCATGATCACTTACACAACACCAAACACGGTAACACTTTAGAATAATGGTCCGTTATTAACAAGTAACTATGCAGGAAGTAATAGGTAGTACTACATTAACACTTAACTTAATACTATTAACTTATAGAGAAGCAAGATTAACTAAGCAGTAAGTAGTAGCAAATTTAGGACAAAGGTAGTTTCTTATTAGATATTTGATAATTATTAAATAAATATATCCTCATTGAGAACTACTTGTGAACTATGACCAGTTCATAAAGAATAACCAATTAATTACTAATCACAACAGTAACGTCTTAAAAGTGAACAGTTGGGTTCTTTGTGGAAACTAATTTATGAATTTGATATCCCCCAAATAAGTCGGCTACATTTTAAAATTGTGACTACTACTCTTACCAAAGGATGGATGTTCAAACTTAAACATAGAATAATAATAAAAATGAAAATTCACTTAAAAATGTTAATAATTAAGAAGTGATGCTGACAAGCTCATGATTGAATTAGTTCACAATTATGATCTCTGCTTCGTGTCAGTTCAGTATCAA
>NW_015506080.1:353958-430395 GCF_001515645.1 Sinocyclocheilus grahami
GTCCTATATTTGCTACTACTTACTGCTTAGTTAATCTTGCTTCTCTATTAGTTAATAGTATTAAGTGTTAATGTAGTACTACCTTCCTGCATAGTTACTTGTTAACAACGGACCATTATTCTAAAGTGTTACCCCAAACACTCCTACATTACATAATATTTTCCCAGAATATTCACTGTGGGAATGTTGCCATGGAGACTGCGGCTCCCCCGACCCCCACCCCTCACCCCATCGGTCCACCTCTTCCTCTGTTTTCTCGTCGTTCTTATATTCTCATCCTTACAAACCCTGGCCACGGAATCATTTTTAAGGAGTGTCCCGGGTTCAATGCAAGCTCAGTCGGTAGCATTTGTGGCATAATGTTTCTTTCATTCATAAATGAATGAACGGTTGAAACACGGTAGTAATGGGGCGGGGGATATATATATATATGTTTTAAATAAAGCATAAAGAAATAGTACATTGAAGGAACTTCTGGGAAGTAATAATTATTTGCAAGTAATATTTTAAAATATGCACACGTGCACTTTTATTTGCATGCCTAAAATGTCGAAAATGCAAAAATAGTTCTAGTCACTGGTCAACACGGCAAAATCTGCATGTGGAAATCTTTTACTCTCAGGCGAAATGACTGAGTTTCACCGGCGAATCGCCGTGACTGCAAAGGCTACATCCTCATAGTAAAGAAAATTAAAGGCATTAAAACTAACTTTTTTTCTCTCAGTTAATGAGAATGTAGACAGGAAGTAGAACGAATTATTATTTCGTGCGCACGATTGACTTTTTTCCCCTTTATGTCATGTGCGGTACTCCATATTTTCTGTGTAATGGTAATCTTTTTTTTTTTCTTTCTGAAACTGAGAATTTTAACATTTACAGTATGACCCCATTCATGTTTATTGTAAGTGCATCACTGTAACCCAAGTCTACATACATTTTTGAAGTGAACATCATGCCACAAGTGCCAGTGGAGCTTAACTGCATTGAACCTGAATTAAGGAATATTCATTTAATTCCATCCACCTAATAGTTTTTCTCCAGCTATTCTCAAACATTTATCCTCTTACCGCTCTTTTCATATAGTTCGACCTGGGGCCAGCTGCATAAGCTGCTTAGAATGTAGTAATATTAGAAGTCAGTCATTTATTTTTTTAAAGACTAGTCATTACTTTTTTTTTAAGTCAGCGCATAAAAAATAGATTGGTCAAATTTGATAATTTTGGTCAGACTAGTTCTTAAAGGGGTCATATGATGCTGCTAAAAATAACATTATTTGGTGTATTTGGTGTAATGAAATGTGTTTATACGGTTTAAGGTTAAAAAACACATTATTTTCCACATACTGTACATTATTGTTTCTCCTCTATGCCCCGCCTTTCTGAAACGTGTCGATTTTTACAAATCTCATTGGTCTGAAAAGCGAGGTGTGCTGTGATTGGCCAACTATCCAGTGCGTTGTGATTGGCCGAATACCTCAAGCGTGTGACGGAAATGTTACGCCCCTCACCATACTGTGATGCAGTGTCCCGGCCGGAGCAACGATTCAAAAACATTAAAACCCATTACAAACGAAGCGGTCCTTTTTTGGAAGACCAAACAAAGTAGTTTCGCTTTCACAACGAAACACACAGCGGGCTTGAGTGAGCAGCGGCCGGAGGGTTAGAGTGAGCAGTGGCGGGCGGGCTTCAGAACGGAGCGGCCGGCGGGTTTGCAGTTTAACTTTTATAAAGAATATTTCTTTGGATTTGAGACTTTAGTCTTTGCAACTTTACAGATCTTCTTTATGCAGCAAGAGCTTGTAACACTCCAAAGAGAAAGGAAAAATTGAAATCGCATCATATGACCCCTTTAAGATACTGTCTTAATGGCTGTGTTGATGAAACGGTCTCCTGTTCTCTTGTCAAGATTTACCCCCTGCTCTTCTCCATAGCACATTTGTAGTCTTCACCCACTGCTAATTCCCTGCACCTCTGTCTCTCTTCCTGTATCTGTGTGTGTCAGATAGTGCTGACTCTGGCTGTTCTGCGTACAGTGAGACTCAGATGAACAGTGCATTAGACTCACATGAATGTGACTCGATAAGAAGTCAAGATGGATGTTGAAGAATCAGGCAAATCAAACCCTCTAAGAATCACACCACATGGGTGTAATTAACTCCAGGAAGTTGTGTGACCGGAAAAGCC
The DNA here is from genome assembly GCF_001515645.1 of Sinocyclocheilus grahami. Lineage (NCBI taxonomy): Eukaryota > Metazoa > Chordata > Actinopteri > Cypriniformes > Cyprinidae > Sinocyclocheilus > Sinocyclocheilus grahami. The sequence goes on from NW_015506080.1 coordinate 356,142, forward strand.
ATAAAGATACAACCTGATCTGAAGAACGAGGCTGAGGTGGGGAAAGGCCAGGTTTGATTTATGGATATGACACGTGTGGTTGTGAGTGCGTTTGCATGCCTATGGAAATACTGGAAAAAAAGCAAGTACATGAATGCAATGCTCCACACTGCGTTTATATAAAGTGGGCCCACAATAAAGAACTTATGATGGTGACTAAATAATTACACACAAGTTAATGCACAGCAGGAGGGAGAAGGAAGTGAGACACAAAGTAAGAGGGTGACAGAATGATCAGGTTGATTCACAACCCATTACATGAACACAAACAGCTGTATCACGCAAACACATTGCAATGATTTTTCATACATATGTTTTATTTCAGCCATCATCGCTCCAGCCTTAGAATCATCTTCTTGTCATTCACATAATCATCCTCCTAAAAGTTTTTATTTTTATTTTTCAGCTGAAATGTTCTCTCGTCCTGACTGCATTTCATTTTTTTCTTGCTCTAAGTCTCAGCTTAATCTGAACATATAAAAAAGTAAACCTTTTCAAAGAAAACTAAAAAAAAAGCAAACAAACAAACAAAAATATATCCAGAAACTGTAATACCATCTCAAAGAGGATATACAATATTAACAACATTAATCATCAATGCTTTGATGATATTGAACAGGTTGCTAGGTCAACATGTTTGTCATTAGTAGTGTTAGTATCAAGTTCATTGTCAGTTTTTTTGTGTTGAGCATCACTTATTAAATTATCATTGCATCAAGTTGACATCATCCATGTTAATATAAGCATGCAAACACATTTCCTCAGGATCATTCAGAATTGCACTGACATAGAGAGACAGAGGAAAGAGGGGAGACAAACAGAGAGAAAAATATGGCCTGGGGTGACCCAAAGAGAAAGCTATCGTATGCTTGTATTTTGTGGAAACTGATGAAGGGGTCAGAGGTCACTCTACAGGGATTGTGCCTCCACTGTGTAAGATCTAAGGCAGCAGAAGAGATGGGCCTGGAGACAGGAGCTGAAGACTGCGGATCGATACCACATCCACGTGTATGACAGAATTAATGGCCTCTTAGAAAACAACAAGAGCTGATATACGATAACAGACTAAGGACTGAGCACACACCAGCGAGAGTGTGTGTGCGCGCGTGCATCCAAGGCCTGGCATGGGATTAATAATGGAAACAGAAAATATGAGCTTGGGGGTACAGTGGGAAATAATTATACTGATGTATATTTCAATAACATGAGTGATAGTGATTGGTAATGCAGTATTCCTCCATTGAGGGATATGTGCGGTAGCATTGGCAGTGGTTGAACTGCGATATTAAAGAGATAATCCATCTAAAATTGAAAATTATGCCATCATTTATGCACCGTCATGTCATTTCAAACCTGCAGGACTGTCTTTCTTTCACAAACGATGATATTTTGAAGAATGCTTCAAATGATAGCCAACGGTGTCCAAAAACAATATTGCACCCCATTGTATTTTGAAAAGAAAAATAGATTTTGTGTTCCACAGATGAAAGTCATACAGGTTTGAAATGGCATGAAGGTGAGTAAATGACAGATTTTTAATTTCTGGGTGAATTATCCTTTTAATAGAGGCAGTGACCCTGGATATCAAGGGTATGTGAATTGAGTGCTTTAACAACTATAATATTTCTGACTATGCAGTGACCTTTCTGAACATATACAAAAAAAATCTGAAGTCAGTTTGTAATGTAAAATTATATAAGTAATCTTGTGGCCCTAAAACAATAAAAGACATGACCCCCTCTTTGTCTCTGTTTGCAAGGAATGCTCAGACAGAAAAGATAGTCACATTAGCCAAAAGAGATGAAGAGAACCAGTTTGTCTCCCGCCCCCCTTTTCTTTTAAAGACAATGGAAAAACTTCCAACATTTTATTCCTCAAAAGCTGTGGCCACCAGGTTTGTCCCCTCGTACACACAGAGCACATTTACAAAAAAAGAAAAGCACACCCAACACGAGAACACAGATCAGGCTAGGGACACGTTTCAGTGACGAGCTGGTTAGGGACACAACAGAGACAGGTCACTACCACATTCGACAGAGAACAACCGAAACGCGCATCTGAGAAATAGACCCTGTCCCTACCAAGTGCAACAGGTCCTACACAAGAAATAGTTCCTCTAAGACACAGGACAGAAGACATTTGATTGTTCAAAATGAGATTTTCTCTGTGCAGGACAAAGGACGGGAAGTGGAGACGTAAACAGGGTCACGGTGACATATACTGACAGAGGCATACACGCGCACTCACAAACCGACGAGCAAACGCGTATCGACACAAAAGAGCACTCCTACAAACACATAGCATACACGGGAGGAAAAAGAGGATGAACACGTGTGTCTTTCCAAAGCGGTCCTCTTGGCAGAAGGATGATGGAGAGCATACACTTCCTCTTTTGAAATTAAAAATGTCTTAAGAGAAAAAAACATCCTGGCATGGTATAAAAATAAAATACTATGGCCAGATCTTTTCCCAGTAGGATATGTTTCCAGGAAGTGCACACAAATCCAAGGTCCTTCCCAGTTAGGGTCCTCTGGCAATGTTTGAAATCAATGATAGCTCCCTTTGGAAGAGTTCTCAATGGGATTCAGTTTGCCAGTGTGTCCATGTCAGGGAAACATATTCTCCAATCATTTCATTCAGTATCTGGTAGAACAAGAAGAATGGTTGGACTCTAGTAAACAAACGAAAAAAGGAAACACTGCTGATCTCAGTGAGCTCCAAGCAGAAGGTGATAAAAATGTAAAAGGCAGAGGGACACATTTCAATACTGCACGACACGATTTGGCCAATGTATCCGTCCTTATTTCTCCTTCTCCAGATGGGAACGGTCATAAAGTAGTCCTCCTCTCCAGAGAAACAGGAAACAGTTTCAAGGATTCTGCATTGGCAGAGAAGACCCACTCTGAGAACTTTTCAGCTATTTGTCTGACTGAAAACACCTTGTAGAGATTTTCTATAGCTTCACACAGACACCCGTACAAACTCACGTACACACATGCGCTCACACATACACAGAAACATTCGTGGTCCATAATCAATCAGGTCTCTCCTGATTATTATTATTTTTTTTAAAGTGATTAAAATCTCATTTTTTTGTAGGCTCAGTTTCAAATACCTAAATAAAGATTATCTATTTAAAGTGGGAATGTTTTTTTCATATTTCCCCTGAATAAATCATGACATATTTTGACTTTAACATCATTCCTGAAGCAAAACCATCCATGCCAGTTATTTTGTTACGATTCCATGTGTATGTCTGTTTGTCTGGTCTAGTCTAGTTATTTTTCTATATATTGTGTTGGGTCTGCAGGGTTGATTTAGAGGAATAGCACTAACACAAGCACAGTCTCTTCTCTGGTTCTTTCTTGATAAATTATTATTCAGATGAAAAGAAAGAATGTATTTCTGTTGCTAAAAAGATAATGCTGACCTGAGGATGAGAAAAAGAAACAGAGAGACAGAAAAAAAACACAGTTATCCATATAAACACAAACAGTAAGTTACATAAACACAAAGATCTTCAGTGAACAGATGGCTGCATTCATAGTGTATGGGATTGACAACTGCATTTACTATCAGATGCGACTGTTAAATAGCTTAGAAAAGCAGCTTGAATGGCGTCATATGAACAATTTTGTTTAGAAAGTCAGGAACGAATATCAAAGACAGTGCCTTTTTAAATGCCAGAAAGCACCACAATTAACATGATAAAAACGAGTGATAAAAAATAAGTTATTAAATGAATCCAACTGAGGAGCAAGTTGATGTGTCAAATGTTAATTAACCAATAGTGGCTTCAAATGCTGTTTTAATATTTTTTTTTTAGACAGCAGATTTTGTGTTGCACTCAGACCACGAAACAAGCTCATATCTTCGCCTCGTCTTCATCTGTAAGTAACCAGAACCCCACATAACCAGTTCTCCAGTGCGGTTCTATATACATATTAACCACTCTCGCTCTCAAAATTTGGCTTTGAGTCCTGAAAATTTTGGTTATAGAATGCAGTTGTTAATAACAAAACTGTGAGAATGTAACCATATTTAGCACTCTAAAACAGGATTAACAGCCATATCCTGCTGCTGTGTAAACGCAGCCATTGATGTTTTTATCAATGTGTTAGTTCATGACTGAAACCTAAAGTACTTCAGTGTAACACACTGATGCATTCACCCACACAGACCCAGTATGTGAGGAAGTGCCCTTCTATTTACAGCATGTGTTTATGTTCATGTGTGTGTACTCACATCTCTACTCAGAGTGAGGGCTGTCCACCACTATGTGTGGTTTAGGGGAGGCTGTGACACTCTTTGACACGTATGTGTTTATGGATTTCTCCTGTGAAGGTAAACATCAATGAACATACATGATTATTCAGAAGGTGATTTCGTACATATAATAAATTATCAAAAAAATTAATGATTTATTATATTGTATCTTTTCAGTATTAACTATAACCACAGATATAATCAGGGCTGCGTAGTAATTGATTACATGTAATCTGGATTACATAATCAGATTCCAAAAAATGAGTATTATATTACATTTTAAAATGCTCAGATTACAGTTACTTTTTCATGGATTGCATGATTACATATTATTCATAAAATGGCACAAAATTATAGATTTTCCTTAATTATTATTTTTTCTCTTTTAAAGTTCCCTTGTCAAAAATCTTACTGTGTGTTTTGTAGTTTTTCTTGTAGTTTTTCAAGGCAAAAAAAAGGGTTTGTGCTGGTGCAAGCTATTAGTTAATATGGCTATATCTCCTTCTCACATACAAAAAAAAAAAAAAATCGACTCAAAATTTCATGTTCATTTATTTATTTATTTATTAGGTAAGTAGCCATGTAATAGGGAAGATTATGTGCAATCAGTCGCAAAATAACCGCTTCAGAGGTCCTGATCCTGCTGTTGAGATTTAATGTGTAATACATTAGCCCTTACATAAAACTCTTATTTTATATAACCACAAGAAAGATAAGTGTTATACTAATTAAGATTAGAAGGTTTATTATAGGACATTATAAATGTATTATCGTGCATTACGAATACCTTTATTTTAATGCTTTATATATACAGGCTTCAAGGAAAGAGTTAACAAAGGTTTTCTTTTTCGATTTAGGTTTTCTTTCTTTCTAGATTTTCTCTTAGTCTTTTTTTAACAAAATTTTAGTAGCCGATACCAATACCAGTGAAAATCTGGTTTCACAATTTCAATACCACAGCAATATTCAAAGTTTTATTGAAATTTTTCAATACTGCATTAACAAATTAAATGAAAACAAAAGAATGTAGTTTTAAGTATTTTTCAATTAATGAAGCATTGATGTGAATTATTCAGTCAGCGAGTAAGTGGTCTGCTCTTTTTCGTGCCAATGTTTTCTGATTAATGCTGTCAACATAATAGACAGCAGCAACTGTATTAGACTGTATTCACACTACAAGGTCTAATGCACACATCCCTTTTTCTACATAAAAATAATAATAATAGAGATAATATCTACATTAATATCTCACCCAGATGAGGATTTTAACTAAAACTGCATTTGACCATGAGGTGCAAGCACACTTTACAGGGTGTGTGGGCAAATAAAAACCTAAATAAATACTTTTGACAACCATAGTCTTTTTTAAGATAAGTGAACCTTGAATGGTGTTTACTTATTAAGACGAACAGGTATCAGGTGTGAAGGTTAAAGGCATTTTAACAAGGACTTGGCTTGTATAGAGGACACTGTCTATACACAATTGATTGATTTTCACATGCTCACTCACACACACACACACACACACACACACACACTCCATGCGGTCACGCTGTCTACCTCCACCAGCTGGTGCCAGTGTTCAATAGGCTTGCGGGGATTCGCCAGCATGGCTGTCCAGTGCTCCCTTCCCGGTCCATCAGCATCACTGCCCATACGGCACATCCCGATCACCTCATTATGACCAATACTGAGAGACAGAGAGAGAGAGAGAGAGTGGGAGGGAGAGAGTGAATTAATGCAGTTAGGCTAAGAAATGAAGGAGAACCACAGACCAGTGCATCCATTACAACAAATGGGCGAGAGAGAATGAAAGACTGCAAAGAGACACAGGAGAACATGAGGAGCTAGAAAGCACAAAGTAACAAGATAAAAAAGGAGGCCTAATTGGCATCATATAATTAGAAAGATGCAGACAGGACCTTAGTGTCATATAGCAACCTGCCCATTAAGACACACACACACTCAGACACACTGAGAGTTTCCACACGCAGTCCTTTAATTACACAGACACAGACTGAGAGATCACATAATTACACAGACAAACAGAGAACAAAAGGAGAGAGAGACAGAGGTACATTCCAATTATTGAATTACAGTGATAAACAAAATGAGGCAAGAGCACAGGGAACGGAATCAATGATTTGAGCGAAAATTTGTCACAGAGGACAGATGGGTAGTCGTTTATGATAGGTCTACTGATTACCGAGATAAAGAAAATGAGAGAGAGAAGATTAGAACAGAGAGAGGTGTCATAATCACTTAATTACTCGAAAAGTGAGTATGAAAAGCTGCTCAAGAGAAGGTGGAATAACAAGCGGGTCCAATAAGTGGAACAGAAATAAATCTTTCCTCCTGCATTTATTGTTGATCAGAGACATGGACAGAAAATAAATGACATTCATGCATGCTGTTTACTGCCAAGCTGTAGGAGCAGAAAAAAAGTACTCCATAGTTTCTGTGTGTCATGTGACAGGCCTGGATTTGTATAAAGACATCAGGGTATAACTTTATAAAAACCTACTTTCATGAGTGTAACTTCCCTATTGCAATAGTGATGACACACTTAAAGGCAGCGCAGGTGATTTGGTTCAAAAACATTTGTTGTTATGCTGGTTGAAAGTCTCTTCCCATACCGACAGCAATCACTAAGTTAAGTGGTCTAAATATATTTATATGTATTTATATCATCTGTGGAAGACGTAGGAACATAAAATGTTCATCCAATCATATTCCTCGGCCCGAGGACTACGATTAGCTGTCTTACCAATCAAAGTATGTATTTGCATACTTCCGCACACCCTGTTCGCGCAGACATGATTCGTCATCAGCACTTTACATTACGCTACTTCAGTCTGAGCGAGAATGGAAGGCATTATTATTGTAATATTATACGCTTTGTACTGTAATAATTTCTCACCCATGAATGGGACATGCGGTAATCTGACAGCGTTGCATTCAGTCCTCCACCCATTCCGTCTCCCACTGTGTCGCTGATTAGCCTCTGGGCTGCCTGTGCGTGTTCATGTGTTTTGGAGGAGGCGTGGCATTGGAGACTGATTTGCTGGGAGGGTGGGATCTTATGCTTTCAAAGTTAGCTTGCTATTGCTAGCCTCTCCCTACCTTTAAAGGGGTCATATGATGCTATTTCAATTTTTCCTTTCTCTTTGGAGTGTTACAAGCTCTTGGTGCATAAAGCATCTGTATGCACCAAGAGCATCTGTAAAGTTGCAAAGACTAAAGTCTCAAATCCAAAGAGATATTCTTTATAAAAGTTAAGAGTCAAACACACCTACCTAAAACGGCTCGTTCTAACATGCCCCCACATGTCTACGTTACTATATGGAAATATTAGCATAATGCCGCCCAAATGTGCAAGTAATGTTGATGCAGCCATGTCAGGGAAACGCTGTGTGTGTTTTTTTTAACCTAGAAGAGTACAAGGCTGGCTGTGCTGTGTTTTCTAAAAAAAAAAAAAGGATCAATTCCGACTTTGCTATGACAATCTGGCACTTCTGAATCAGCGACTGTAAGTATGTTTTGTTATTAGTTTAAGTATTTGCTATTGACTGTTCAAATGCGGAGTTTTGCGCAGAGTAACGCGTCATGTGCGTGTGAGGGGAACAGTATCACATCACAGGAGAGTGACCTGTCTGTCAGAAATCATAGCACGTCAGCTGTCTTAACCGCGGCTTGTGTACTGCATCATCACTGTGTCTGTCACGCGACTCCGTTGCCCTTTCGGGCTTGAACTGATGGTAAAACTAACGACATTATTAACTGTCTTGATATTTACTTTGAAAGCTGAAACATTTCCGACACGTGCTTGTGGTGTTCGGCCAATCACAATGCACTGGGTCAGCTGGCCAATCAGAGCAGACTGCGCTTGTCAAAGGAGGGGCTTTGTTGAAAACGACATGTTTGAGAGAGACGGGGCATAGAGGACCTACAATAATGTACAGTATTTGAAAAATAATGTGTTTTTTGAACATTAAAGCATGGCAACATATTCTGTTACACCAAATACACAAAATAATGATCTTTAAAATAGCATCATATGACCCCTTTAATATATTTTAAAATGTCATTTATTCCAGTGATGGCTAAACTGAATTTTCAGCAGCCAATTCTACAGTCTTCAGTGTCATGTGATCCTTCAGAAATCATTCTAATACGCTGATTTGCTGCTGCAGAAACATTTCTTCTTATTACCAATGTTGAAAACAGTTATGCTACTTAATGTATTTTATGGAAACAGTGATACAATTTTTTTCAGGATTTTTTGTGATGTTTAAAAAATGTCTTTGATGTCACTGAATAAAAGTATAATTTCTTCAAAAAATGTGTACTGACCCCCAAAGTTTGAAAAGTTTGAACAGTAGTGTAGATAAATAAAACGGTCCTCTCAAATAATTTTAATGAAAACAAAGAGGCACACATAAATGAGTCAATGATTCACTTGAGCTCCCGAGTCTATTTTTTAAAATGAAATATTGGTTAAATGCTGCTGTGCACTGTTTTTACTCAGTTATATTAATCATTTAGCTTTTAGTATAAATGTATTTGGCTAATTAAATGCTGTCATCCTAATTCAGATCTTAATTTTGTGCCAAATAAATACAGCTTTGATACAATTAAACTGAATTTACCCCTGTACATAGCTTCAATGTAGTTACTTTTTGTAAGCTGTTTGAAGCATAGCTAACTATTTTTTTTAAATGGTAGCTTGACTGTAGTTTAAAGTAGCATGGGAAGCTACAGATTCAAAGTAGCTGCACCAACACTGCCACTAAATCAAGTCATGCTCAAAGTAATGAGTGCCACCAAGAGTTATGTCCTGCCTTTATTTTAATAACATTAATGCCAAAATAAAGTCAGTCAAGCTTTAGTGAATTGAGACTTTAGTCTTTGCAACTTCAGGGATCTCATCTATGCACAATCAGCTTGTAACACTCCAAAGAGAAAGGAAAACTTGAAATCGCATCATATGACCCCTTTAAAGTCGTTGTGTTGCAAAAAGCCTGAAACCATATGAATAATATCAGTTTGATGAAGTAGTCTGCAAGCCATGAACAACATTTCTTCATCTCAAACAAAAATAACTTGCCTTGCCTGCTCCTGTGTGACGTCATGCACAGTAATGCCGGTTTAAATACAGAAACACTAAAATATTGCAAAATGGATTGTTTAGCATGACAGATATATGTAAGAAATGACTATTATCCAGTCAATAACGCTTCTGAATGGAGCATTTAGCACAGATGGCATGCAGCAAAGCTAAGAGCAATTAATCAGCCGCTATCTGTGGCTCACAGATGAGCTGCTTCATTAGGAGGAGCTGCTGGTGTGTCACATGCAATTGGAAAGAGATGAAATCATGGAGAGCATAGACAAACACACATTTGGGAAACTCGGATGTGGAATTCCTCAGAATTGAAATCAGTTCTTAAAATAGAATCTGTACGATTTGTATGCACCTGATTTTGCAAGTCATATTTTGTTCCACAAAAGCACACAAAATATGGCCATAAAAGTGAGATTAGATGACATGACACACCTAGCAGTACATATAGGCCTACTTCATTTTCAAAAAGTAAAAAACATAAATGCCATTCCAAAGGTCTACCATACTGAAGTGCTGCAAGAAGAGCTCCACACATACAGAAGAGGTGACTTAAGTTGTGCCCACCAGACAAGAAACATTGGCTGTGCTACAAAGTGTCTCACCACCAGACACCGCTTCCATTAGTTTTAGGCCATCATGTATATTCATGAAGTGTCTGTCTTTATGCAAAACAGTGCATACGTCCACCAGGAATAGTCTGACACACTGGGGCATAAGGCCCTATGTTCAGTGGAGCACATACACGTTAGGGTTGAGCCGATAGACGATATTCAGAGATATCGATGATAGCAGATGTCTTTGTCGATAGTCAAGACGATATTAGGCTCATTCTCCTATTAATGTATTAAATAATAATAATAATAATAATAATAATTATTATTATTATTATTAGGCGGCCCATTAATTCGGCTATTATTATCAAATTGCCCCGCTTTTTCATTTAGCACTGTATTTCACACACACACGCGGAGCTGAATTCTGCAGGACTGCGGCTCTCTAGGACCGAACTTGCCTACCCCTGATCTAAGCTGCTCCAAAGCGTCTGCTTCGTACAGCGCGCGCTGCAGAGCCGCGGCACAGTGGCAGCAGTCAGATTTCACTGATCGCGTGAAGAGAGGCGCTTTCAGCGAGCACGATGGAGCGCAGCGGAGGATTTGGTTTACAAACTACAGTAAAAGACCGCTTCTTAAACCAGAGATGGTGAACATGTTGGTATTCTTGTGGAAAAAAACATGCAAGTCCTGTCAGCCACAGCCAGTTTAGTTTTACTTTTCTTTTTGTTTTCGTTTTGAAAAGCTTGTTAAAGATTCTGTAATTTATTATTCGGTATATACAGCATGTGATGTATCCTATGCCATGCCTCGGCTTATTCGTTTTTGTTAATAAAGGTCATGGAAGCTAGTTTGTCATTTTAGCCTACTGTTTTATTGTTGTTGTCCTTTTTAATTTGGAATAGCAATAAATCCATCTTTTGTTTGTCTTAAAAAGTGAAAGGTGTGTAGATATAAGCAAAACAGACAATTATCTTTTCTTGTAAAACATGACACCAAGATCGCGAATTTGAAAGTGAAAGTGAAAGTGAAACCGCAGGAAAAGAGGAATTCCGGTTCACAAAATTTTAATCACAAATAATACTGATGAAAAAGAACGGGTTGAATGTTGAACACTTTCATTACCATAGAACTATAAACTATGATAAAAGTTCATCGGCATGCATTGATTAATCAAATGTTGTAGCAAAAAAAAAAAATTGCGACCAAATGATGTGCCGGTGCGACCAACTGAGAAAATTAGTTGCAAAAAAGCGACCAGTGGGAAGAATGAGACTAGAGCCCTGATGTATGTGCAATATTTTAACCGAGCCCTCACTAACTGAGTTTAATGCCACAGTTATGTTAGAACGCATCTCATCCTTGTTTCTGTGGCGGTGCGTCGGGCTCATCATGGGACGCACGGTCCTGAGCACTGTATGACTGATGTATCCTAAAATATATATATATATATATGAACTAGCTGTTTTAAATATTTTTGTATTTAACATGTTAGTTTATCAGTATGTTTGAAAGTATATTATTTAGATTCGTGGTGCTTCCATAGGCTCCCTCTCTCGCGCGCGCACGGTTTAAAACACCAAATAGTTATGAAATAGCCTATGACAAGTAAAGGGAGTCTCTCTCTTGCCCCCACCCACCCATGCACGATAATATCGTGTATCGGCGATCTCACGGACTGGCGATATGGTAATTTTTCAAATCGTCATATCGCCCAACACTAATACACCTACAAATATGTACAACAGGAATTTTAATTTATCAACTAAACAACAAACTATATCATCGGTATCAGTCACAGAGATCCTTAAATGCATGAAAAGATCATACTTCACTCTTCTCAACAACGTAGTAAAATGCACTATTCTGGTCTATTCTGAAAATTTGTCATTAAATTAATTGATTCATTAATATTGATTGTAGTTTAATATTAAACCTTATACTTCGCTGCTGTTGAATGCTTGAATCTGATTGTCTGACAAATGTTTTAAGGTATGCAATTATTTTCAGGGGCTAAAGTAGTTCCAGGCAGGTCTTGACCACATTACATGTCCATATCACTTCGCCCAAATGATTTCAGTTATTTCAAAAGGTCCTTACAGCCTACAACAGCAAAAGAACCAAAACCCATCAAGCGAAATCCCATCAAGCAAATATAGTAAACAACATCATTTTAAAAATGACAAATTATTTCCATGTTTTGGCCACAAAATTGTTTTATTATGTATGGAAAGCACATACTCTGTTTCTCCTGCTCTCTCTCCCACTCAAACACGCACACACACAGTGTTCAGCACTGACACACACTTGCACACATGGAAACATACACACTGCTCTGACAATTTTATCAGTAAATAGTTTAGCAACCTAAAAGATACATGTCATTTCTCACCAATAACAGCACTGTTCTTGAAGCAGATTAACTTCAAGTTTCGCTTTTAGTAGAGACACTGCTGCCGAACACTGCTGAGAGACGCACAGACTCACACACAGGTAATTCACACATCTCTCTCTCTCTCTCTCATAACTGCATTAACAACTGCACTAGTCTGCTTTCAATGATCCATTGAATTCATAAAAAAGGTGTAACTGGATAAATTTAATGTGAATAAGATTATTAATTTCTTTACAAACTTCTTTCTGACCCCAAACTTTGGAATGGTAGCATACTGTATATTACACTGGAGAAATATTACAATAGAAAAGTATTTACACAACTGGACTCTGTAGGAAACACTGTGTAGATCTAATTTGAATCTCTCCCACAGAACTTCAGTAAATGCTTTATTCTTTCAACGAATGGAAAAGCCATGTGTTCCTGAATAAGTTCTGTGAGACACAGCCTGTAAGCATGCCTAATGTTACAAGTAGGCACTTCCTGTCAAGCTTCATATCACAGCAGGGAGCTTGATGTGTTGCAGCATGTCTCAGAGCCCATCACAGCATGAAAAAGGCAGTCATGATCTTACCAGTCATAGTCCATGACGGCGATGATGAGCGACACATTCTCAATGTTCTCGTTGGGGATATCAAAGACCAGAGCCTCATTATACGTGGGATTGAGAGTATTCTTCTTTATGGACGTCTTCCTCTTTTTCAGCCTTCGACCTTCGCAAACCAGAGATGCCTTTACATATGGATCTGAGAAAGCAAGAACAGAAAGAGTGAAGGAGAGAGAAAATTTGTCAAAGAAATAGCAATGGCAGGACGTAATGCATCGACAACATAAAAAATTAATGCGAGTAACGGCATCAATAATTACTGTGCTAACAATGATACATTAACATTGCTTTTTTCATAATGCACCGGGATAGTGCAACATAATCATGTCCTATAAGAGGAATCTTTATTGCATTACTTGCTGTGATAATTAAATAAGCCAACACTAATTAAAGATGTCGCTTGTTCTTAAGACTGTGATGTTGATACCTTTATAAGGCGTTTCAGTTTTAACATTCAACTTTTTAGAGGTGCTATTTGATATTCAGAACTTTCAGAACTGATGGTTTTGTGACCTTTAATGTTATTTCACTATTCACATGCTGGATGTGTTACACCAAGGTTATTAATAAGCAGCAGTTTCATCACGTCTCACTGTCAACAATGTCTGAGGTGCTAATGAGGTATCGCTGTTAATTATGAGGGAATTAGAGGAATGGCTGGGGACCACGAGCGGGACCAGGTACCTGAGAAGCCCGTGAGGTCCATGGCTTTCAGATTGGTGGCCTTAATGATGGTGATGGTCAGTCGGCCAGCTGTTGGCAGGTAACACAGTGAGAAGTTCAGCTCGCCCAGGTCAGCTTTCTCCTGCAGACACAAAAAACATATTGAAAGGTCCAAAGTTCATTTTGAAGTTAGATTGTGAGTAATGCAAATGCTGAAAGTAATGCACAAAAATAAGGAAATTCATGGGGAAAAAAATGATTACACCGTCTTTCTTGAAATGTTTCAAAAATGTATTTGTCCTTTTATTAAGATGCAAGGATAAACTGAAGGAATGCCTGTGGCTTTTAATGCTTAATCAAAAATTTTTAAAGGATTTCTCTGTGCAATTCAAACGCAGCTCTGGCCTGCTGTGATTACCACAGAATTAATTTTATCTCGTCCTTGAATTTTTACAAACAAGAAGAAAATCATGTTTACAGTAATGCACTTGCAATGAAAGTCCACTTTAATAAACATTAAAAAACACTTTTTTGGAGTACAACCACAGGTTATGACCATGTAAATCCGATAAACGCTATAACTTAGAAAGCAAGACTACTGCAAAGAGACTGTTCTGAAGAATATGTGTTGAGATGCTATGCCTGTTTTTTCTCTTACACTCTTGGTTGAACCTTTCATCTTTCTCTCAAGTTCTTGTTCTGCCAGACAGAATTAATCATCAGCTATGACGAAAAAAGAACAAGGGTAGGAGAGGTAAACCAAAAGAGCTACAATATTTCATCAAAAACGTCAAGCGTCTGAGGTACATCTCCAAGAACTATAGGAGCTGCCAGCTTTGGGTATGGGTCCGTAAACGTGATGTGAAAGCTGCATTATGTGAGTGTTGTTTTTTTTGTTACACTCCAGCACTTTGAAAAATGTATTATACACCAAGTCATTTTTTCCCCTGAACCAGCTGAGAAGGTAAATCCGCTAATGCCACCTGAGCGGCCGATTGGCTGAATCCAACATTTCATTTACATTCATTCACATGTCAGACACACAAATGTCAGAAACATACTCAAATCCAGCATGCATTACTGAATATTTTTTACATTGTGCCAAATGTATCTTCTTTCCTTCATTTGACCTAGTCGTGCTGTGGAAAATTTAATCTACCTTATTTAAGCACACAGCAGCTTGTGTTTGATTTGATTTATTCTCTCTGTTCTCCAAAGGTGCAAACACATTTTAAAAGAACAATATTCTATGATCATGATAAAAATGTTTCTAAAAACTGCTCCATTAAGATGCATTGGCAATTTCTGAAGTGCTCTTGAAAAAAGCTCCTTTGCATAGTTGACCTTCACTAATTTCATGTAATTTTCTCTGGAAGGACGAGCACATGCATCACTAGATCACCTCACACCTCTGCTACCAACATCCCCAAGGACACATCATCATCATCGCCTTAGCATGTAATCACGCATGATTTTCAATTGTGAAAAACGTCTCATGAATATAAAATTAGGTTTTCAATTCCACTTCATAGAGATACGCAAGTACCATAAAAGATACCATAAAATCTGTCCTGGCTAAGGTTCTCATTAAATCCAGCACAATTTCTTGGGTGAAATTCACTAAACCGTGTTTGAGTGCAAAACCTTGCGTCTTAAACCACATACCACTCCAAAAACAGTTTAACAGGCACTATAGGCACAAACATAGCGTTGAATTTAATTTTAAAAGACATTTTTTAGACCTACCTGATTTAATCCATAAACAATTGTTTTGTTTGTATAAGTGAATGTTTTCAGGCAATATTAAATAATATTTTTGACAAATAAAAAAAAATAATTAATATTTTTTCAGTGTTGACTCTGTGCTTTATTCACAAAACTCAATGCTATTTGTCTTGAGTAATTATCAGTGCATATGTACTGCCCAGGGAAAGCAGTTTTGCTCAAAAGAGACATTTGTGCATATTTTTATTGATGGCAGTAGTAATTTATCAAATGATGATCAAGTAAAGGAGTATAGCGTTATATCTTGGCACATATCCAGAAGTTTGGTGCAGTCAAGCGCACTTCCAGCATTTCCTATTGAGGTGTTGGCGTGATGCCGATGTGTTCAGTGCGAGTGCTTTGACATATTGAGCAGTGGTGCTCATAGCAGACCCGGGTTTAAGTCTGGCCCGGTGATGTTGCCATCCTGTTCCCCTCTCTCATCTCTACTACTGTGTATGGCAAGAAATGTAGCAAAAAAACTCATCACTGTTCAGCATGGCTATTCAGCTGAGGTCCTTGATGGCCACTTTCCCGCAGGGTTTAGATTTAACCACAGTCTAAAGCATGTCAACAAGCTAATCAACTGATCACCCAAAATGAAAATTCTGTCATCATTTATTCACCCAACCTGTATGATTTTCTTTCTTCTGTGGAACACAAACGAATTTTGTCCACATAATGGAAGTCAATGGTCACCAAAACAGACCATCATTCTTAAAAATATTTTCTTTTTTGTAGTGCCAAAGAAAGTCGGTCAAACCGGTTTAGAACGATTTTTGGGTGAAGGATTTCTTGAAAATGACACGCAGGTGTGTTTGATTAGTGTTGTAACTCAACTCCCCGGGACAGCGGCCCTCCAGGACTGAAGCTGAATAGCCCCGCTGTACGGTCTCAGCATAGTACGTCAGATCCTGACAGTCGAACATCTGTTGTAGTGTAGCGGTCAGCATCCTTCATAATCTAGCACCCAGAACCGGTGTTTGTGGTGTTACCTAATTTGCATAAATCTTTCAGCAAATCACATGCTAAAACTCAGACAGCATGTGCAAATACACAACGCCATCAACTACTCACTCTCACCGACTCTAATGAACCTTTAATATGTGTTTGTGTCATTATCTCACCGCGGTTCCTTCTACGATGTCTCTCCAAACTGGCTTCTCCCCGGTGCCTTCACTGAAGTCCAGCAGGTTATCCACCACCACTTGACCTATGAGGTCATGTCTGGAGAAACGATCAAAGTCGTAGATGGAGAAGTGGAGCTTGCGCGAGTGCAGCTCCGCCAGAGGCACGCCGAACTGGAACGTCTCATTAAAAACCGGGTTGAGAGTTTTTCTGTGCACCTGCGAACCAGAGCCACGGAAAGACCAAGTGGAAATGAGAGAAAGTGAAGGAAATTAGATAAGCGGAGGAGCTGAGAGGGAAAAGTGAGCAAAGGGAGTGAACAAGAGATTGGTTAACATTAAAACTGCAAAAGCATAAAGTTAATTCAAAATGCACCGCCTGATATAGATGTATTTTTAGATGAACTAGGGCACTGGGAAAAAAAAAATCACACAGGCAGGCTGAGAAACGCAACCAGATCTTAATGAGTCCTAAGAGGGTCTGCCATCTGAACAGTGGATTATTGTAAAAGCAGGGAGCTGACTGCTGCCTCGCTAGGATAAAAAAAGATACCTTGGTCTGAAATTTCTTCTTCCTATCAGGCAGTAAGTAGATCTTGACATAAGGATCGGAGAAACCATTGGCATCCTTCGCCGGGAGGTCCAGGGCTTTCAGTATCTTAACCACCAGCTGCTCCGTGCTGTAAGAAAGACATGTCAACGACATGTTCGACCATAATTCACTTTGAACTATCTGGAAATTCCTGCGCTCGCTAGCCTGGGCGTAAGTTCATTTCAGCGTCATCTAACCAGCAATGACAAGAGCATTGGTTTATGTTGAAATAGGCTGACATCCAGGCCAGTATCAAGACAGCACTGCAGCACTGAGTTCAGTGAGGCTCAATGGCTGTCAGGTTCAGGAAAATAGGGGGAAAAAGAGGAGGTGCCAATTGTACAACCCAGCTCAATGGCTTGGAATTGACAGATGGGCAGAGCCGTACTTGAGCTGCGCAAGCTAAATGGATCTTGTACGAACGTGAATATATGAGATAATACATCCCTAATGTGAATATAAAGACATGAATATTTGATGCGTAATGCAATGACTGTGGCTTCCAACACTGGACTTTATAAATAATCCAGAGCTTATTACGAGGCAAACCATAGGTCATTTCATGGCTAGACTGTAGCAGGGTTGTTGCGGTCTGGTGCCAAGCACAGCACGACCGTGAACTTCTGAAGCACGAGGCTCACCCAGTGTTTGTGCAGATGTAAATAAGAGAGGCGGGGGAAGTTCTGTGGTTGCTAATCAGGCCTTGTTAGAATGTGTCTCTCAGTGTTAACAAAATGCGTCACCCTTTCATTAGGACACGTAAACAAATCAGCAACACTGGGGGAGGGAGAACACAAGCAAAAATCCAATACGGCCTTAGATTGACATGTCGATCATAAAGAATGTGCAGTGACATGGTACAAATCTCAACCAATCAGCATGGAAGCAAATAAGTTAATCATGTGATATTATCATCCAATCTGTAAGTGACAAATTTAATAATTCATTATTGTACAATCATGTAAAGACAAGGATTAAAGAGGTATTTACACTGACAGCAATTTTAAGAGATTCATTTTCAAGGACAGTTGGCGATTTCTAGCAATACGTGCGACAGCAACCCTTGTGCAAATAAACAGTATGTGCAACATAATTGGTTTCTAGTTTCATATATATCACAGAATATATATGCAAGCATTTGTACACCTATGCTGTTGCGTTTGCAAAACATTTTCGGCGCATCACAGAAAATATTTCCACAAAAATATTAAGCAATGTTTTTAACTTCAATAATAATATGAAATGTTTCTTGAGCAGCAAATCAGCATATTATAATTATTTATGAAGGATTAGCAGACACTGAAGACTGGAGTAATGGCTGCTGAAAATTCAGCTTTGTCATCACATGAACAAATTAAATTTTAAAATGTATCAAATGACTGGCAGGAGAGTTATGGGAATATGGTCGGAAGAGTTGTGTAGATGAAAATAACATTTTAAACATGATTCATATGCAATGATCAGTGCTGAAATCACCAATGCAAGTGCAAACAGTGATTCACCCCCTGAAATTGTTGGATAGCGGTCGAGTCGGACTGCCTACTAGCAACCAACAGAGAGACTCTAAAATATCCTGCGATGTAATCGCTGTGTGGCCCAAAAAACATAATTGCTAAAGTAAAATTACATCAGATTGCAAAATAAAATACTTGTAGACATTTCAAGTTTGAAAAAACAGTCCCAGATGCATTTTGAGCTGTCCAGTCTAATATACATTATATCAGTTTGGCGGAATTAAAATGAATATCACGGCAAGTGGCATGCAGCACAACAGCACACTTTAAATCAGGCTGGTCTTTAGAAATGTACGGTGCCATTAGCATTCAGGGCTATGAAAATATAATTGAAAATGACAGGCTCTGTCTTGCCCACATTAGAGTGAGCATTTAAAGCCACCCCATAGCCCCCACCCCAGTCATGTGTTGCACCGCCCCCCCCCCCCCCCCCTTTTACAATATCACTGCAAAACAAAAACCTCAAACAAAAGTCATGCACATGCTGTCTGAAAGCGCTCATCCGGAAAACGCAATGATCTCAGTTGGAATCTGACAAATAGACGTATAAATTAAAATAAATAATAAAACAACATTCAGCTCCAACCCTCATAGACAATGGGTTAGAAATAGCTGCTTTTCCCTCCGTGCCGCATGTGTTATCGGCCTACTGCTGTGCTGATAGAAAGCTACGTCCCACCGGATGTGACTCTGACTGACAGTGTCAACCTGCCCGCTATTCCCAAAATGCTTGTACATATTCGTGACATATTCGCATTGATGTTTTGCAAACGCAACAGCATAGCAGGAGGTGTGATGATGTCAATTAAACACACGGGGATGAGAAACAATCTTGGCCACTAGTGCTCATGTAAACGCGGTGCAACAATTCCGGTTGCATTTGCTTTAAAGGGGTCATATGATGCAATTTCAAGTTTTCCTTTCTCTTTGGAGTGTTACAAGCTGTTTATGAATAGATAAGATCCCTAAAGTTGCAAAGACTAAAGTCTCAAACCCAAAGAGATATTCTTTATAAAAGTTAAGACTCGTCCACGCCCTCCTAAAATGCCTCGTTTAAACACGCCCCCACATGTCTACGTCACGATGTGGGAAGATTTGCATAACACTGCCCAAATGTTCACGCAAAGAAAGAAGGCGTAACTTTGATTCTCGCTGTAGGAGACGCTATTTGTTTCGTTGTGAAAGCAAAAATACTTTGTTTGGTCTTCCAAAAGAGGACACAACTAGAAATCAGTGGTTAAGTTGCATTTACAACACTGTTTCAGAACGGTTTAACCCAAATATTCAGATGTGTGCAACGCATTTTACGGAGGATGCGGACTGTTTCCTGGGAAAGTAGCCTGCAATGCCGGTGTTCCAGTGAATTCAGTTGCCCTGTTTCCCCTTCGGCGCACATGCTGACCCTATACAGTCTATCATGCTGACAGATAATGCTGACTTACAGCCTGTAAGTACATTTTCATATTTAAAGGATTTGCCACTGATGATTCAAACGCGAGTTTTGAGCAGTGTAGAGTAGCGCTTGTTGTTTGACGTTTCTCCGATCACAAATGCAGACATGATTTTATGTTTACGAGTCACGATGCAACGCAACGCGTAAAAAGACAGTATAAGTCATTATAATCCGTAATTATGTCCCCACTGGATGCAACAAATTCCTCGTTTATAATGGGTTTTATTGGTTTTGTCTGGTCGCTCCGGGACACGCCATCATAGTATGGTAGTGGCGTAACATTTCCGTCACACGCTTGAGGTATTCGGCCAATCACAATTCACTGGATAGCTGGCCAATCAGAGCACACCTCGCTTTTCAGACCGATGAGCTTTGTAAAAATCGACGCGTTTCAGAAAGGCGGGGCATAGAGGAGAAACAATAATGTACAGTATGTGGAAAATAATGTGTTTTTTGAACCTTAAACCACATAAACCCATTTCATTACACCAAATACACAAAAATGACAAACAACAAGCCCTACCCTACACTGCCCAAAAAACTCGCTTTAAATATATAAAATATAAAAATTCTTTAAATATAAAAAATGTACTTACAGTCTGTGAGTCAGAACAGCCGGCATTGTAGTCTACTCTCCCAGGATCAGGAAACAGTTCTCTATAAAATGTGCTGCACACATCTGAATATTTGGGTTGAAGTGTTCTGGAACAGTGTTGTCAATACAACTTAACCACTGATTTCTAGTCGGGTCCATTTTTGGAAGGCCAAACAAAGTAGTTTCGCTTTCACAACGAACCAGCGTCACACGGCAGCCTACAGTGACCAGAGGCCGGGGGCTAGCGGGAGGAACAGCGGGAGGGTTAGAATGAGCAGAGGCGGGTGGGTTTGAGAACGGCGCGGCCAGCGATTTCGACAAAGTAGTGTCCAGAAGGACATGTGACAAAGAGCTTGTAACACTCCAACGAGAAAGGAAAAATTTAAATCGCATCATATGACCCCTTTGAGTGCAATGAGCAGCCAAAATGAACTTGATTCTGTACTCAGATGCTGTGTGACTGGGGACTTCAAATCACAAACGTTTGTGACTGCAACACTAAGTGTAACCGATAATCCAAAATCTAATCCAAAACTGGCTGACAAAGTTCTACCAGTTTACCGTGTCTACCATTATATTTCTCATCCCCAGCTCACCATGAATGTTTAAAACCCTCTCTCTTCCGAACACAAAAGATGTTAAGCAGAATGTCTAAGTTGCTCTTTTCCATACAATGCAAGTGAAGGGTGGCCACGGCTGTTCATTATATGTACAGTAAAACAGTAGCCCAGACATTCTGCTAAACATCTCCTTATTTATTCCACAGAAGAAAGAATGAAAAGGTTTAAACAACAAAAGGCAACAGCAAAACTTTTATTTTTAGGTGAACTATCCTTTTAATTCAAAAGCTTTCCATCTCATGCGCAAACGCAATCGTGACATACTCACCTTAGAACTCACAGTAGAACATAATAGACCGATAATACAATGAACAGGAACAGAGGTGTCAAATCATTTATTTGAACTACTCCCTATGTGTAAGGAATGAGATATCAATCTCCACTCACCCATCTTCATCTCTTTCTCTCCCTCGGCCTACTCTGTAATTCTGGCCGTAACACAGCGCTGTGCTATTATGTGTTGACAGGCTGTGCTGTTTAAAGTGGCTGGTCATATATAATTCATGAGTGAAACAGCCTCTCCCTCCTTCATTTCTCAAACATCAGCACTTTCCACCATTCTAATGTCCCTCTGTGTGATGGCAAAATAAAGGACCCGGTCTGACGTGCACGGGCTTGCCCACAGCAGGCCTGACTATAACTCATTGTGCTGACTGCAACTCCCCTGCTTCTTTCTCCAGCTCGCCTTTTCAATTGTGAGCCCTGCCGATGCGATCTATTTATAACCCACTGATGTATTGAGAGGCATGGATCCACATTGTGTGACAATTCCAAACTAGATGCTTCCCCGTGGGGAGAGGAGGGAATGGTGGAATGGTTTCGAGTGGACTCACTTGAAGGCGTAGCGCAGGAGGAAGCTGATTTTGCCGCAGGTGTCGCCTTGTTTGCCATCCCCCTGGTCTCCCTGGCGCAGCCGGTAAAGTTCTGGTTTGATCTGCCCAATGCTGGTCAGCTGCTCACTCTTCTCCTCACCATGGAAATCAGGGCTGGAAAGCTGGTGAGTCATGGGCTTAGGCCTGGAGAGAGACCAGAGGGTGAACACATTCACACATGCGCATGTATAGACAAACAGAGTGACTGTTAGGGGGAAACTAAACATCTTCAGATGATATTTCACCCCAAAATAAAAAAAGGCCTATTTGAACCTTTTGGATTTTTTGCATTGAATTTTCTTTTTTTTTAAATTCTGATTACTACTTCAAATGAGGGGAAAATGTGGGAAAATGTGAACGCAAAATTTATATATATATATATATCATTTTAAGTATGTTACAAAAAAATACTGTATTGAGAATAATGAGAACCTAATGAAAGACAAATTCCACAAAACTCAGAAGTAAAATACCCAGATGTCTTTAATTGTCATGACAAAATAAAGCCTGTTCTATTTAATTTTTTTATGCAATATATAATATTTGTAATAATACAATTTATTTATATAATATATTTCTTTTTTTTTTTAATGTGGGATTATTTATGACCATTTTTTCATGAAATTCACCCAGTAAGGTCGCTCTTTTTAAGAAACGAATTAAGAAATATTTTAGTCTGTTCTATTAAGAAAATTAAAAAAAATGGTCCAAATATACAAAAATGTGTTGATATACTGCATTCCAGTTTCGGGTAAGATGTTTTTTTTTAATGAACCTATACTTTTATTCAGCAAGGATGCATTAATGTGACAAAAAGTGACAGTAAAGGCATTTATAATATTACAAAGACTTCTATTTCAAATAAATGCTTAATGCATCACTGCTGATTCCACAAACACATGAAGCAGCACAATTGTTTTCAATGTTGCTAATAATAAGAAATGTTTTCTGAGCATCAAGTCAGCGTATTAGATTGATTTCTGAAGGATCACGTAACACTGAAGACTGGAATAATGGCTGCTGAAAATTCAGCTTTGCCATTACAGTAATAAACTACATTTGAAGATTTGAAGACATTTAGAATATATAGAAAACAGTTATTTTAACCTGTAATAGTATTTCACAATATTAGACAACAGGAAAAAACCTTTCAAAACAGTAGGGTATGTAAGACATTTTGAAAAGAAAAAAACACTATATTTTACTTCAATATAACGTTCTGCAAGACACAAACCACACACTCACTCCATCATCCTGTAACACACACATAGAAACCACAGACATGAACAAGGAACAAGAGAAGGTCACTGACCTGGTGGTGACCTGCTGCTGGGATTGGGCATTGGGCAGGTCTTTCACAGCTGAGCCTCCTTCTGTTGCCGGGGGCAACTCGGGAGATGTCTGGCTCAACTTAAGGTTTGCTGAAAAAGTGAGAAACCATTAGCCATAGAAAAGATGAAAGGAGTAGTTAAGAGAATGGAGAATAATTAACAACAATCATTGTCTCTTAGGTCTCACAAAGAGTAAAGTAGTGCTTCTGAGTTTGATACACAGCAGACTTTTGCTCACCAGCATTGTTGGGATAAGAGTCCATGTCTAGGTAAGAATGCTCCTGCATCTCCTGTGGACCCCCAACCACACCCCCCACTACCAGCCCCCCTCCGCTCTCCACCCCCGTTAGGTCGGAGAAATGGGGATGAGGCTGACCATGCTGCGAGAGCGAGGGATACAGCGAGGAAGAGGATTGAGTATCTTTCCTCTGCAACAAGGGAGGAAGGAGAGAGGCACCCCCTCCACCTCCAACCCCACCCAAACCAGCACCGCCGGGCAGGAGCCCCGACATCAAGCTCAGACCCCCGCCTTCCTTATCTCTCCACGGCAACCAGCAAAGCTTCCATGAGACGAAGAGAGAGACAGACAGCAGCACGATGCCACAGAACGTTACAATGACGGAGAGCAGACTCACTGAGATCTCTGAAACAGAGCGTGAGAGGGAGAGGGGGAGAGAGAGAGAGAGAGAGAGGAGAGTGTGGTTTATTACCTTGTAACTTTGAGAACCCCCTCCACCTCCAACCCCACCCAAACCAGCACCGCCGGGCAGGAGCCCCGACATCAAGCTCAGACCCCCGCCTTCCTTATCTCTCCACGGCAACCAGCAAAGCTTCCATGAGACGAAGAGAGAGACAGACAGCAGCACGATGCCACAGAACGTTACAATGACGGAGAGCAGACTCACTGAGATCTCTGAAACAGAGCGTGAGAGGGAGAGGGGGAGAGAGAGAGAGAGAGAGAGGAGAGTTTGGTTTATTACCTTGTAACCTTGAGAAGTAACAAAAATCACAAGGAATTTAATGCTTCTAGTTCCTTTATAATTACACTCATAATTATTTTAGGACTTGAATAATTGGTCATATCTATATACAAAACACATACAGTATACTTTATATTTAAAAAAGGAAAGAAATATAACGATTCTATTTCAAATTTCAATGAAAGCTTCCGGTTCCTAATAATTACACCAATGATTCTATTAAGACTCAAATAACTGGTCCTAACTATATAGTAAACACAAATACTCAATAAAAAAGTTCAACATTTTATGATTCTGGGTTAAATTCCACTGAACGCTTCTGGTTACTTAATAATTATTCTAATGTTTCTTGTAGGACTTGAATAATTGGTCCTAATTATTTACTAAATTATATATATATACATACATAAAACCAAAACTCATCTACTAAATTCAATAGCCTAATTAAAAAATATTTTTATTTAATATTTATATTTTGTTAAAGTTCCATTCAGAACAGTTCAGAATATCTATATTTAAACATTAGTTTATTTTAAACAACAATTAACAATTTTACAAATCGTTTTTGTTTACAATTCATACAAAAACACATGCACAAAACTACTCCAATAAGTAAAAAAAATCCTTCAGAGCAATTTATAAAAAAATATTTATTTATATTTAATTCATTTTAATATTTCAAAATTTCGGCTTGTTATAAGAAAACAGTCATATATTTCATTGATTTAAGTATCACAAGCCTTAAGTACACACAGCAGGCGTTCTCGGTTCATTTCGAGTTGTGGTTCAGTGATCGATTCAGTCAGTGAGTGAGTCATTAGACTGATTCAAACTGACAACTCACTGTCTTTTTGACCAGTTCATTACAAAGAACAGATTTTGTGACTAAATCCTATCCCGCTGTCAAAATCCTAACCTACTGGGTCCCCAAAGCAATAATAGAACTTCTTTTGGGGTACTTTATTTGGGGTGCCTGATTACAAATACGGCCATATTTGTTCATATATGCTGCCTTAAAGGCACAATATGTAAGATTTTATTAAAATTCACTAGAACAGTGTTATATATTTTGCTGACTTGTGTACTTACATTATCCCAAATGTTTCGAAGAATGTTTAAATCCAGAGAAATAAGCAATTTTAACTAGTGACACGGAGCGTGTCCATAGTGTCATTGTGTCACCTGCAAATGACGTCATAACCCCTCGATTTCCGGTTTTGTTTTGTAGAAAACATGGAAACACCAAAGACGCTTTAATAGACCGGTGACGACAGCACAGAGTAGCATTATAACAGAACTTTTAAATGTATCTAGTATGATAAAACAATGCTGCTTTTTTTCCCACATTCTCACGACCGGAAGGAGCGGGATCGGTCGACTGTGGCATAATAAAAGCTCCGCTGCTTTCGAGCCGTGTGTAACGCTCGTTCAGCAGCCTCGTTTCACTTCGACGGCTTTCAGCCTCACCCTGCTTCATTCTACTACGTTAATAAATAATTAGCTCATCCATGAACATGAGCCCCGTCAGATTGCACGGCATCATCTAACTACGCCTTTGCCTCTTTGTTTATTTTGAAGATGTGCCCTCTAGCGGCGAAAATTACATATTGTGCCTTTAACTATCATTTCTCTTTTATTTTTGACTTCTATTGTCTATTTATTATCTGTGTATAATTTTGCCATCTTTCTCTCTCATCACATTCAATTCACATTGCAAACTCACAACATTATTTATTTTTTCATAGCACTGTAGATTCAGAAGCGGTTCAGAAATAAATCATCGGTAGATGAATGCAGACATTAAAGAACAATAAATGGAAACGAACATCATGGAAATCAATCGGTTACAGTATTGTTTTAAAAATGCAACTAGGTTCTCAGTTCCCAACTCCCAACAAGCTTGATTGCATAACCTGGGAGGATGAACACTGAGATGTTTGAAAAGAAAAATGTGCAAATGAGGTAGCGTTGGCAGACAGATGCTGTGCTTGGGGAATGACTGGGAGAAGCCGAAGGAAGTGCAGAGAGAGAGAGAGAGGATCAGAAGGAGAAAAAGAAAAGGAGATGGCGCATTGTGCCTGTAAATTACCACCGGCTCTCCCAACATTCACTAGCTCTTATCTGAATACAAAGCCAAGAAAACGATGGATTTATTTCCAAGCAGAAAAAGTGTCAATGCCAATGCCAATTTCCACAAAGATGTCCTCTAAACTGTGATTAAGCCTTATGACTCTGTCTCTCACAGAGTATGAGCTTTCAATCATGCAGCCTTTAATAACAATTTCTAAGCGTGTGCATGAGTGAGTTACTTGAAAAAATTAGACTTTGGCAACTCGGTTTCAGCACCAAACAGCGACTCTCCAACAAGCAAGGACAAACAAGTGCCTGCCAATCAAGAAAAACAAAGGGCCTGTCTGTCAGCCTGACTCTCGAGAGCTCTATTCAGATCTCACACCCACATAGATCCTCCGCTTACACTGCACTCACATCACTTCCTCAAATGCGACACCCACCAGCTCTAAAAGCCCCCAGGGTGGTTCTACCTTAAGCTACTCTGTAATTTATATTATGCAAGGAGGTTATATTGTATGACTATCAGCTCGCCCTTCATTTTCCTTTCTGTCATGCCGTCTTTCTCAGTTTTTGTTCCACCATATTTGCTTCTGCTCCCAACTACTGTTTTCCTCCATGCATTGCTCACACATTTGCAGGTCTCCAAAGAATCAGTCAGGGTTGGGCAAAATTCAGAACTGGATCCCTTTAAATTTATAATTTGGAATTTTAATTGAATTGGCTACGTCTTACAGTTGTAAAGGAATTTAAACTTGAATAACAGGAAGAAAAATTCTTTGGACTGCAGACAGTCATAAAACAGTGATTTCAGTAATCCAACATAAAATAGGAAAGAAGAAAAACGTCAAAGTCTGAATCATGTGGTTTGGCTCCTTTTTAGAAGCTTTTGGTAAAATTTGAATATTGTGAGAAATTGTGTTCTTCCACCATGCTTCATTACATGGGAGCAGTATATAATACATTAATTTAGTAATACATATATAACATGTTAAAGAAATTAGGTTATATTCAAACTGTAAAACAATTTTTATGTACAAATCTCTCTCTCTCTCTCTCTATTTACATGATTTAAAGGTAAATATATAATTGTGGATTTATATATAGATATATATTAGATATATATATTACAACTATGTTTTACTGAATGTATATAATATATAAATCTACCTCTTTAAATTCATCTTTGGTTTTCATCCTGAGCGTTTCAATAAATATACATATGTTAGTGTGTGAGAAATTGTGTTCTTCCACCATGCTTCATTACATGGGAGCAGTATATAATACAGTAATACAGTAATACATATATAACATGTTAAAGAAATTAGGTTATATTCAAACTGTAAAACAATTTTTATGTACAAATCTCTCTCTCTCTATTTACATGATTTAAAGGTAAATATATAATTGTGGATTTATATATAGATATATATATATATATATATATATATATATATATTACAACTATGTTTTACTGAATGTATATAATATATAAATCTACCTCTTTAAATTCATCTTTGGTTTTCATCCTGAGCGTTTCAATAAATATACATATGTTAGTGTGGTAAAATGTATAAAGATTGTATAAAGGTTCAAATCCAAATCTAAATTAACAGCTGTCTTTTACCATTTTAAAACCCATGTTTTAGACAGAAACGTAAGGTTAAAAATAGTATTTTTTTTCCTGTTTCACTTTGTTACTGTATGCTTGACAGCATTAATACCCTTCAGCAATAGTGCACATATGGGCCATACTATAAGCAAACAATTATGAAATTTTGATCTCATTTCTGAAACCTTCGCATGACTGCATATAGACATCTCTTTTGAAACATTACAGGAAAGGCATCATGCTTTCCATCCTCATCTAGCACCATCTTCATCATTTGTCTCCTTTGCCCTCCTCCTCCTTCCACCCCTCTCATCCTCCCTCTTGCTGCTTTCCGTCTTCCTTTCGCTGTACTTTCTGTCTCTTTTCGGTGAATAATTCATCAGTCTCTGTATGTCAGTAATCACTACTTGTTCAAAGATATGATCAGAGAGAGAGACAAAGGGACTGATCTGTCAGCTTGAAGAACAAGACGCAGATAGAGAGAGTGAAAAAAGGTAAATAGGAGGAGAAAACGGAAGAGAGTGGGACAGGAGATCAGAGATATGAATGGAGGAAAGAGGGAAATGGAGAGAGAAAGCAGTGAAAATCGTAAAAGGAAACAGAGATAGGCGATGGCAATAAAACACTGGTTCTCAATCGGTGACCTGCAGGTGACTTGAGTTGGTAAACGATTAAAATAGAACTAAATAAGCACATTTATAAATCTTGATAAATAATAATAGATTTCATAATAAATTCTAAATGTAGTCATTTAAAACATTCAAAATATAAAAGACAAAATGCACCAACATTAATTACCTAATAATAAACTATTATTAAAACAGCCTCATGTTTTAAAACAGCCTCAGGTTTCAAGGCTATAAACTGAGAATAATTTATATACTACTTAAAAATGTAGGCAGCTGTTTTTTCTCCCCAGACCTAGAGTGTTAGGTGGGCCACAATTTTTGGTTTAATGTGGTCCACCAGCTGAAAACATTTCAGAAGCACGGTCATAAAGGATGGAGAAAGTCCTAACTATGTTTTATGCCATTTCTAGCTGGTGATTAATCGGTCACTAGCTGATGAAAGCTGGTCATCAGCTGGTTGACTAGCGACCATGATCCAAGAATCAACATGACCACTTTGAAACTGGAAACTGGAAATGAGAGCTTGGACCAGCAAATGACTGGTTTAGACCAGTTAGAAGCCATATGTTCACTGCTTTTTCCATCCTTTATCAAAGTGGTTCTCAAACTCTGAAACTTCAGTTGATGGACAGCGGTAAAACAAAAAATGTGTACCACACATCACTACAGGTCTGGGGAAAAACAACAGCTACCTAAATATTTTAGTATTTAAATCATTTTCAGTTTGTAGTCTTGAAACAGCCTCTCTTTTAGCAACCCATAATTTTGCCATTGTTCACATTTCATTTAAATGAATATCTTGAAGCTAATGAACATAAATACAGTGAACTGAACATTTACGTTCATTGGCATATAGTTCATTGGTATATTATACTATTGAAATCAGACAACAGAACCGCGTCACCATGTCACAAATACCAAAACACAGCTGCCAGTTTTAAGTGGATTTTCCAGCAGGAAGCTGACAGAGAGGAAGAATGAAAAGAAAAAAAGGACATATCAGAGAAAAGAGGGAGATTGGGGAAGAGGAGGGGCCAGAAGGGAGCTAACAGATTAGTGTACATGTTGAAGCAGACTCATCGGCTGACTGGTCAAGACAACACATTCACTCAACACGTCGAAGGTGAGGAAAGAGAGAGATAGCTCCAGAAAGGGGTTAATAAAGTCCGCAAGCATTCCCCTGTGAGAAAAACAGGCCCGGAAAAAAGTGGACAGTGATGGAGAGAGAGAGAGAGGGAAGGATGGCTGGTGTGAGAGAGGCAGAATTGCAGGAATGAAAGATGTGGAGCCAAACTAACGGACACTGATGGAGAGAGAACTAAAAACGGGAGGGGTTTGGGATTAGAAAGGTTAATGTATTGATCTGCTTGCAAAGAAAAAAAGACTGTTCGGAAGCAGTATATCTGGGGAGGGAGTCTGATCTACAAACTCTGGGTTGGCTGAACCAGGAGGATCAGCGTTCTGCACCGTTGCTAAGCTTTCATGTCATCTTGTCTCACAGACTTTTCCACACCATCACCGCCTCCTAAAGAGATGGGTAGGGTTGTAGTCTTAACGGTGTACTTAATTTGGTTGCATCGTTTCTTCTTAAAGCAAGAGCAGCTAGTAATTTGTTAGCGGTCCATGCAGGATTGTGCAGTTGCATAATATGACATTTACTTTTATCTATCCAATAAGCCTTCAAAATTTTTCTTCTACAATAATAAATTATACATTCCTTGAGTTTTAAAAATACAAAGACAGGACATACAATAAATACATATATGAAATATGTATTACATAATGCATATTTAAATATTTTAGATAATAAATATTCAAGAAATATATATTAAACATTCAAACTTATTATATTAGGTACTCTTTCATGCTAGGTTTATTAGTAAGACAAGTCTGTGCTCACCAAGGCTGTTTTTATTTGAACAAAAATACATTAAAAACTGTAATACTGTGAAATATTATTTCAAAAAGTAATTTAATCCTCTGATAGCAAAACAGAATTTTCAGCAGTCATTACTCCAGACTTCAGTGTCAGAAATAATTGTTTTGGTGTAACAATGTAAAAGTTTTTACTGTGACTTGTTTTGATCAATTTAATGCAGCCTTGCTTAAAAGGATATACCCATAAATGAAAATTGTGTCATCATTTACTCAACCTCATGTTGTTCCAAACCTGTATGAGTTTCTTTCTTCTGCTGAATACATAAGAAGATATTTTTGAAGAATTATCAGGTGAAGTTAGCCATTGACTTCCATAGTATTTTTTTTCATACTATGGAAGTCAACGGCTACCAGCAACTGTTTGGTTACTAACATTAATAAGAAAGAAAATTACACAGGTTTGAAACAACTGGTGGGTGAAAACATGTAAAAAAAATATTAAATCCTACTGTCCCTGAACTTTTGAACGTTTTTTACTGTGCAACAGATATGCAGTGGTGAGTAATTTACAAAGTATTTTAGTGTTACTTTATGCTAAAATTAACTTAACACTCTGCAGTTTGAGAGGAATCAAACGTGAGAGTCACTTTGGATTTTATCCTGAGCTTGCTAATAATTACACTTTAATAGAAAATAGAGAGTGGCAAAATGTCTTTGGATAAAGCCGCAAATCCAAATCGAAATGTTCAATCCTGCTTTACAACTGAGCGGTAACTGACCGTAGCTTATACAGAGACTCAGGGTTAAAAATAGTCTGTTTCACCTTGTTACACTATGCTTGACAGCATGACTACCCTTCAGCTGTAGTGCACATATGGGGCATACTGTGAGTACAGAAGAGTTTAAAGAGCCTAAGGCAGCTTCCTTTAGTTTCCCAGTAATTAATACTACGGTAAGCTGCCTGTTCTGCTCAGCTATGCATGTCACTATTTTGTAATGCATTCAGCAAAACAACATCATGAACATGTTTTCATTAGCTACTTTAGTGCTTTCCAGCTTTTGATCACAAGGTAAAGGTGTCAGATGTTTTCTTTAGCAGATGGTTTGTATGTCTTTGATTTGAATTGTTCACTTTGCTTACATAAGAGAGATTCAGACTATCATTCACACAATTGATTTGAAATCATGTATTATATTGCAGTCCCTTATAAAGTTACCAGCCACTGACATGTTTTTATGCCATTTTTACTTGCATTTGGTGCTTGCCGAATGATAATTTTCCTCTAGCGTCACACTACTTGGAAATTTAGTATAATATCACTATTTATATTGCATTCGTCCTTGGACAAATTGCTTGTGTTACTCTCGTTTGTAAGTTGCTTTTGGCTAAAAGCCTCTGCTAAATGAATACATTTAAAATGTAAATGTCATTTTGGACCCTGCTTCTAACATATCTTTCATGATACAAAATGCAGAATTGAATCCAGCACCGCCCTAATAACTAATGACCGACAGTTAATGACTGACAAAACCTGTTCATTTAAGCAAATGTCCAGAATTCATTCAAAATGGTTGTATTCATTAGAATAAACATCCTGAAAGCATTATACACTCTAAAAAATGCTGGGTTAAAAACAACAATTTCTTGGTTATCTGGAAGCCCAGCACTGGGTAAATATTGGACAGAGCACATGCTGGGTTATTTTAACCCAGCTTGTTGGGTTTTACTCATTAACTCATTTGCTGGGTTGTGTTTGACATTGTGCTGGGTTAGTCAACCTATTGAAGGTTTTTCATTTGAAATAATAAAAATGTGCTCTAAAATCTGTTTTATATATATATAGGAGAAGAACAGTTCATTTACAATATTTTTTTTATTCAATGTCAAGTCAGTCTTTTGCAATCATAAAATCTTCAGTAAAGGTTTTAGGACGTGACAGGAGCAGCAAGACCAGCCAAAGGGAATCTGTGGGAAGAAAACTGCTATCAGTAGGCTGTTCCAGTTCGTTAAATGACTTATTGTGATGAGTGGGGCGGGGCCGAGAGCCGTGGGAATGGAGCGAGGCCGGTGGAGTAATTGATAATGAGCGACACCTGCACCACTCACCGGTCTCGAGTCCCACAGAGGAGCTCCGGAAGGATAAAAGGAGGAGATACGACAGTGAAAGACGAGAGAGGACCAGGCTTGGATTTTATTTTGTGCTTGTTTATTTTATTAAAGTGTTTAAATGTTCACCGGTTCCCGCCTCCTCCTTCCAGATCTACAAACGGTGTTACATTGGTGCCGAAACCGGGGAGGAAGGAGGGACACACTGTCAGAGAGCCCTCGCTGCTGAGGGGGGGTCGTGGTGCTGAGGAGATCGGGCAGCAGGAACAAACGGAGAGACTGCCGGTGGCTGCCCGAGGCAGTGGTGCTGGAACGATGGAAGACTAAGTGGGACGGAGAGCTCGCTGCTACGCTCCTAGGTCGAGGAGGGGTGGCTGCTGTCCAAGAGGGAGCGGAGGAGTCTGCCCCGTTCGCCAGGAGGCCGGAGCCTGCTGCCATCTGCCATGATTGGGGAGGAGCAGGGAACGGGGGACTCGCTGCCGGCTGCCCTCAACAGGAGGAGCCATCGCCGTCCGCCAGGAGGCGGAGGAGCGGGGGGCTGTCCCCCAAAGATGTTCAGTACCATCGCATGGCACCGCGAGTGAGAGCCTCTCAGCCGGTTGAGGACCAAGTGGCAGTGCGTCCGAGAACATTTTTTCTCGTATCGGTCTCTCTTCATCCTTCCGTCTCCTTTTCTCTCGCCTCATCTGTCTGTCCTTACCCCCAGGTATGCCGCGGCCGCCGTGATCGCCGGGGGAAGTAGAGCGCAGTCTTGGGAGTACCCCCCCCCCTCGGCCTGCGAGGGGCGATGGGGGTATGCGATGAGTGGGGCGGGGCCGAGAGCCGTGGGAACGGAGCGAGGCCGGTGGAGTAATTGATAATGAGCGACACCTGCACCACTCACCGGTCTCGAGTCCCACGGAGGAGCTCTGGAAGGATAAAAGGAGGAGCTACGACAGTGAAAGACGAGAGAGGACCAGGCCTGGATTTTATTTTGTGTTTTGGTTCCATTTGTGCGCGACACATTTTGTGTTTATTTTATTATTAAAGTTTTGTTTGAATGTTCGCCGGTTCCCACCTCCTTCCCGAACTATGTTACACTTATAATCATGACTTATCTTATATTCATGTTTGAAAAGTTACAACAAAAACAGCTTTACCATCTTGTCTGTGTCATCTTGTCTGTCAGACATTTAAGTTTCGACCCGTCAAATACATAGTGCGACCACAGCTGCAACAATGGCGCACTACGTAGACCAATAGCAATCCTGTTGCAGTCAGTGGAGAGCATGGAAACTTTGTTACATATAACAGCGGTGTCGCGTCGTGTTTCAGCCCTGGTTGTGCATACGTTTGGCAAGGAGGTGGCGGGTCCTTCACTTTGTGTGGAGATTTGGTGAATACTGCGTTTGTAGAAGGCTAGCGTTACAAGCAGACGTTAGCTGCGAAGTACATTT
Source organism: Sinocyclocheilus grahami (assembly GCF_001515645.1). Classification (NCBI taxonomy): domain Eukaryota; kingdom Metazoa; phylum Chordata; class Actinopteri; order Cypriniformes; family Cyprinidae; genus Sinocyclocheilus; species Sinocyclocheilus grahami. The sequence goes on from NW_015506080.1 coordinate 390,368, forward strand.
AAACAATACAGTACAGTACACCTTAATTTCATTCAGGAAGTTTCCCGTCAGTTGAGTTTTCTCTCAGAGCAGAACACAAAATGACCACTGACAAATGTATCCAGTTTTAACTGGTTTGGCACAGACTACCCAAAATTGGGTTACACTGACCCCGTGCTTGGCAGATTTATTATTCGTATTGACAGTAAAAAATGACCCAGCAGCTGAGTTACAGAAAAATGACCCAGCACCTGGGTAAAAAATATAAAAAATAACCCAATAAAATTACCCAACAAGCTGAACCCAGCATTTTTTAGAGTGCAGAAAAACTGCACAGCACCTGGGTAAAAATATTAAAAATAACCCAATAAAACAGGCTGAACCCAGCATTTGGGTTAAAAAAAATGAAAATTCTGTCATCATTTACTTACCTTCACGTTGTTTCAAACCTGTTTTTTTTTTTCTTCAGCAGAAGACAAAAACTGTTTTTTTTTTTAAAGAATATTTTAAATGTTTTTGTCCATTCAAATAAGATTGACTCCCACTGACTTTCATTATATGGACAAAAAAAAAAGCATGAAGACAATTTTCATTGGTGTCCACTGAAGAAATAAAGTCAAACAGGTGTGTAAATGATGAAAACAATTTCATTTTTGGATGAACTATCCCTTTAAGAAATAAAGACAATGATTAGCTTTAACTGACAGCCTCCTCCGTTTGGGTGATTGTTGGGTGTTTGGAGACCCTAGGAAGGAAAGCCTATGCAGTTTCATTTTTTACCCTTCTTTTTACAAGGAGCTTAGAGCTATTTCAATTAACTGCGGTTGTGCCATTTCATATTAGAGAGAATGCAAGCCCAATTCCATTTCAATCACTGGGCACTTGGGAATTTAAACAATAATGACTAAATCTGTAAACAGGACAGTCTCACTCTGAACACAGCATCCAGCCATAACACCTGTGGTGGGCATGGCTTGAATACAAATTAAAATGGCCAGGCGCAATTACATGAACGAGCAGCTTTTACCAGTGAGGCTCTTTCCTGGTCACATGACTCAGTGAGGTAGGCTGATGATGAAAATGAACCTTTTAGGCCGTTTGTCAGGTCCAAGTCAGTATTTTGGTTAGACGTCATACATAAATCATAGCAATTCAAGCGCTGAATAGGCTTTAAAGTGATAGTTCACCCAAAAATGAAAATTCTGTCATCATTTATGACTCGCCCTCCTGTCATTCCAAACCTGTAAGACTTTCTTCTGTGAAACTTCAGAAGACTTAGAATATAAGTCATATGGACCACTTTTATGATGCCTTTGAGCTCTTTTTGTAGTTCCCATTCATTGTTACTGCATGGGCAAGAGAGCACTTTGCACAATGGCTCCTTTTGAGTACCATGGAGAAAAATAGTAAGTCAAACTGGTTCGTAACAACATGAAAGTGAGTAAATGATGACAGAATGATAATTTTTGAATCAACCATCCTTTTAACAGGTTGTGCTGTGCTCTTACCTGTGTTCAGCTGTCTGTTAGGTCTTCTCATCATGTAGCGGAACTCCTGACAGCTCGCACTCTGGCTCAAGCCTCCAGACTGGAAGCATAGTTCCTCCACCAGCACCAACACCTTCTTGCAAAGGTCGTCTTCCCAGTCCCCCGACATCTTCCAATCCGCATCGCACACCCACCCTGCACTCAACCAATCGTGGTGCAGCTCTCACCGCCCACACCAACTGAGCGGAGAGGGTGTGTCTCGTTTTGGATTCTGAAGGACAACGTTTCGACAAGGAGCCGAGACGGTCTCTTTCTGACCGTTAATTGAACGCTTTAATGGTTGCTAAACCCATTGGTAAGTGTGCCACAATCACCCTTTTCAATAATAACATAGGCTCCTGGGGGGAAAAACAGGAGAGAGAAGAAAAAAAGAAGAAATGAGAGCAAGGGAGGAGAAGACAATGCATGCATTCATTATGTAAAATCCATTATTGAATTGAATGTGCTTTGCTCACAAGATGTTTTTGTGCACATACTTGTTATAAAGGATGACAATGAGATCCCTGAGTCCTTGTCATGGTGAAGAAGGTCGAAACCAATTCAATTCACATAGATATTAAGAATTTGCTCAATGGATAAACAACGAGACTATATATAGCTCTGTTGTTCAGAAAGCATAGCCTAGATTTTGTGGACTATTACTCTCAGTTAAATCATCAGTCACGGAAGAGGAAAGTGTTTGCAGGCTCAGTCCTTAAAGCAGCATCAGGGCAGGGTTGATTTTGAGATGTATTGTCTATTTCCACTAGGTTTCTCTCTTTGTTTTTCCATTCAAGCTTTACGGCTCATTGTGGTCTGTGGCTGTATTTCTGGAATGTTCTACAGGAGCTTTGAAACTGCCTGAAAAGAGAGGGAGAGTGTGTGTGAGAGAGAGAAAAAAATGAGGCACACATTAAAAAAAACTTCTGTAAAAAAATTATGGTTAAATTATCAAGGCAACCCGCTGTGTTCGCAGAGCTCAATAGCATGCAGAGAAGAACCAATCATTCTGGATATCGGTTTCTTCCCAAAGACAAACAGCTCTCCTTGTACTGTGCATCTTGGGAATGAGGATGTGGTCAACCACAAAACAAGTTTATCTTGTAAGCTGTTGTTGCATGATACTCTGAAGATTAAAGGTGACAAGTAATTTCGATGCTAAACTTGTAATGTTAATTTGAGCTGCCTGATACATTGGCTCAACCAATGATGTGAGGTTTGGGCGGGGCTATATGTTTGATCAATAACATATTTTGCGATTCTGTTTGATATCTTTAAAGCTAAAGTGTGAAATTTCAGCACCACAAGTGTTACCAAAGAGAACATGATCATTTATGTTTTCAGACCATTGGTCTGATTAAATGATAGCCCCACCCCAAACTCACACTATTGGTTATGCAAATGTTGTTGTGTCAGGATGACATACTATAATAATACCTGTTCACAAATACTAAACTGGGATTAGTTTCATAATTATTATGCATTTATTTGATAAAAAATGTGGTAAAAAATAATATTGTGAAATATTATTACAATTTAAAATAACGGTTTCTATTTTTATTATATTTTGTACTTAAGTTTATTTAGAAGTATCCTTGCCAAAAAGCATTTTAACATTGTAATTCGGTAGACACACTTCACCTTCATGGTTAACACCGAATCCTAACAGAGTGCAACGCAACAAGATTCTAGTGACATTTGTCTGTCCACACCAAATGTGAAAATGGGGCGTGACACAACACAATCACACAATACAGAACAGTTCTCACACTCACAGCACACTGCAGACGAAGAGCAACGAAAACACTAAAACAAACCTTGTTTTTTCATGCTTTTGAATGGGCAAACTTTAATCCCTCATGTAGAGGATAAATGCACTTAAGGTTCACGTTAAGTAGGCCAATATTCACAACACTTTATTACATCAACACCACAGCACTAGACAGAGTTCATCCATTTGTAATTTCAAGAAGCTTTTCATTAATGGATTAGAATAAAGGTCAGATCTACACTAAGGAATAAAGCTACCAGCACTTTTTCCATAAAGAGGACTTTAATGCAGTGTTACCATAAAGACTGCAGTAATTACATTTTTGCCATCTAGTTTACAATGATCAAATTGTTATGATTTTTGAATTACAAAGAACCTAAAATACATGTTACAAATCTGTGTTTTCACAAATCAGTTTGTGAAAAAAAGTTGTAGCAATTCATCTGCTGAGGGGACCATGTGTATATAATTTGTCAGCATGAGGATCTAGATCTATGTTATCTCTCAGTATACCAAATGTGAAAATGGGGCGTGACACAACACAATCACACAATACAGAACAGTTCTCACACTCACAGCACACTGCAGACGAAGAGCAACGAAAACACTAAAACAAACCTTGTTTTTTCATGCTTTTGAATGGGCAAACTTTAATCCCTCATGTAGAGGATAAATGCACTTAAGGTTCACGTTAAGTAGGCCAATATTCACAACACTTTATTACATCAACACCACAGCACTAGACAGAGTTCATCCATTTGTAATTTCAAGAAGCTTTTCATTAATGGATTAGAATAAAGGTCAGATCTACACTAAGGAATAAAGCTACCAGCACTTTTTCCATAAAGAGGACTTTAATGCAGTGTTACCATAAAGACTGCAGTAATTACATTTTTGCCATCTAGTTTACAATGATCAAATTGTTGTGATTTTTGAATTACAAAGAACCTAAAATACATGTTACAAATCTGTGTTTTCACAAATCAGACAGCATTAAAAAAAAAAAAAAGTTGTAGCAATTCATCTGCTGAGGGGACCATGTGTATATAATTTGTCAGCATGAGGATCTAGATCTATGATATCTCTCAGTATTCTTCCTTTGTTCTGTGCTCATTCTGTCTCACAAAACCAGGTCAAAGCTCCACCTTTCATTTGCCTTCTCCTTTGCTCCGTGTCTCAGCGCTCCTCCAAGTGTTTCTTTCCACCCCCTCTGTCTATCCGTCTTCATCCCCTCTCTGCATCAGCTAAAACAGTGCAAGCCCAGAAAAAGTGTGCAAATCTGTCAATATGCTAATCGATTCAATGATCGTCAGAGTTTTTTCAAGCCAGTGAAATCCGTCAAGAAGTCTGATCTGTTTCTCTCTGACGGGACACCTCGTCTTATTGAGCCGATCGTCCATCTATCATTCTGATAGACTATTCTTTCATGCTTTTTAGGTCTGTTAAATGTCATTGGTCTTTCATTGTAAGGTGGATGGTTTCTCTCCAGCTAGCTGCGTCTTTTCCATCCATCTTTCCCACTCTGATCCATCAATCAATCAATCAGTCAAAGCCTTAAGTACAGCTATAAGTCATTCGGGGCAGGACTCAGGTCAAGATGTTCACCCACACACTCATTCGATCCTTGCCTAATCTGCGTGCAGAAGTGGTCCATCAGCCAGAGCGTCATCTAAAGGAAACCCAAACAGACTGAGGTCCATTTAACTGTCTATCTCAGATCTTCAGGCCATTGTAAAAATGAGCCTCAGATTAGCTAATTAAAAAGCACCCCAAAAAAAACAAAACAAAAAACTCTTGTCTGCTCTCCTCACCACAGTTCAGCCTGTAAATCTGTCCGAGATTGACTTAAAAATGGCCGTCTGGCAGCGAACTACAGTGTCACTGTTCAGAAATGCCAGGTCAATTGAGAACAAAGTTAGAGAGGAACTGAGAGGGGAGAGCAGGTGAAAGAAAGAGGCAATGAGAGAGAAAGCCAGAGCAAGACAAACTATAAGGCTTTAGAAGAAAAATAAGTCTGAAGGGCATATAGCATGTGGCCTTGGAGTCCAGACGGAAAAAGCATCGTGATGCAAGTGTAAATATCTAGAGGACAGGCATTTACAAGTGATATGCTGTAATAAAACTACACCAACACTCAGGGCATTATGGGCTGTGCGTATGGAAAAAAGCCGGAATAGAATAATGTGGTGGTAAAATCCATGCAAGTGACACCGACATGAAACACGTGGACAACAGAACAAGAAACCTGTCTCAGACATTCCATTGACTGCTGCCCAGGTCTTAATCGATATCTCCAGGAAAAGCAACACCCCACAACAGGGACCCCAGCAACCTGTATGGTCACTGTCCAATCACACGCAAGCCAGACACAACTGCCACAGTCCAAACATGTCATAAAGGCCATAAAAGCCCCTGTCCAATCCCACACTAGAGATGAAAACCTATAATAAAATGCAATGATTATCTGGGTATGAACACGGACACAAACAACCAGAAAGGTCAATATTTAGAGACATCCATCAAAATGGCCATAATTGCATTGCCATTAAATATGGAAACATTTGAAGGTTGCAGCTCTGTTTGACGTCTAGACAATTCAGACAACACCCAGAAAGCAGAAAGACTAGATCAGGTCGCTGTGTCACTGAATGACGGACAACAATAAGTGATTTCAAAGCAGAAGAGATGATCTCAGTAGAGCACTTGATGCTGAAATAAACATAAAATCAATTACTTAAAAACTAAAAACCATTTGAAAATGTTACTTTGTAAATTCTGTTTAAATCACAAAATGAACAATCGGTTTGAATCAGCTTATCACAAAACAAAAACCGTAGTGTGGACTTCACAATTAACAAGCAAATGCATAATATTTAATTATTATTATTAATGTACAAAAGCAATTTTAATTTTTTTTGCAGATTGTCAATCATTAATAATCACCTTTTTTGACTATCAGTCAATAAATCCTTGTAAAACACTGCAAGCTTAATAAAAGGTCACAGGAACAGAGGTGCAGCTTTAATTTAAAAGCTGAGTGTCCTCTAAAAATGGCACACAAATCATCATTTCACATTTATATCATTTCGGACGAGACTGAAAGCGATGATGTAATTTACGTCATGGCGTGGATGAATTTTTTAATTTGTAATTCCACCAGTTTGATCCATTCAAGTGGATTTGCAGACGTTTTGGGGGGCATGAGCTAGCGTGACAAATGAGGCCATCCTACAATACAACTGGTCCTAATAACCTCTAAATAACTGCAGCCAGCACTCACAAATATGGGTTGTCGTAAGGCAAGTTACTGACAATAATAATGTTGCTGACTGTTCATACATAAGACACCTGGCATTCACTACACAACTGTCAGGTGTCTCAAGTCGAGGTCTGTCAGAGGGGCTGTCCGTCAACACCACAGATGAGCAGCAGTCACTCAGGTCACTGCCTGTTTATACAGCAGAGAGCAGATGGGTCTGAGGTTCAGTCCTCGGCCCTGAGGTGAAATTATTTAACAATTATTAAGAAGAACGATGCAATTAGTTTTGTCCCGCAGGCAACATCCACTGTCCTATTTAAGTTGACTGGTTTGTAGGCTAATGGTTAAGTTGCTGTAAAGTCTTCAAAAGATGACAAACCTCGACATGCCTGGATGCAGGGTCTTCCATTTTGCTTGCAAAGAATCTGGCATAAGATGATCCAGAGGATCAAATATATGCACATCATTCAAACCATACACATTCTAAAATGTATCTATTTTTTTGTTTGGCAGTCTGCTTCAGTATTGCAACTCTTTGAGCTGTTCTCCAGTCTCAAATCTAGTGTTTAAATATGCAGATATGTAAATATAAACAAATGTTTTAGTTGCTGTGTTATGGAAATCAGAGGTGTCATGGAATTCCAACCATTTCTGAACCATGTAATCCATCTCCAAATGCAACTTTTAAAAATTTTATGTGTACATTTATTCATTTTGCATATTTGCACATATATCAAGGTATGCAAGATATACATGTAAGGTAAAATTATTATATATATATATATATATATATATATATATATATATATATATATATATATATATATATAAATAAAAGACAAATGATAAACCAATAATCTTCTCTTCTGAGGCTAAAAATCTTCTCTTCTGAGATTATAAAGTTGAACTCTTCTAACAAATCCATTAAGTAAATAATGTGATGTGTGAGTATGTAGCAGCTTATATTGGCATTGAATGTTTTAGCTTTAAGCACCACTAAGATACATTGAGAATAACAAAATGTAATATGAGGCACATTCCGTATGTATGAAGCATTTGTATTTTCCACAATCGCCTGCCTCCATTTGAAGTTTTCCCGCCTTTCCTCTTTACTCAATGGAATCCTGCCTCACAACTTCCCTTATTCCCCTGAAATTGATAGATGTGACTGAGACTAATTGTAAAAGAAAAATTATGGCTAATCCTTTTCTTCTCAACTGAGGCTATGATTTTGAACACTCCTATTGACAAGGGATGTAAATCCATTAAGTATAACCAATAGGATATTAGAGTAATTTCTGAATGAAGCCATTGTGGGTTTTTTTTCTTTCCTTCTTTTTATGTTCCCTTTTTTTTCCTCACACTCACTGTATCACCTCCATGCCTGTGGTCTTATCTGCAGTGTCATCGGGAGTCTAATCTGCTTTTGTTTTCTGTAAGACTGTTGCTTTTTTTAAAAAACCTGTCAGAAGATAGCAGTAATTTTCTTTACCCCTCTGGCTTCAAAACAAAATGTTTCCAGACTTTCTGCAAAGTGGAAATGAATGAATAAATGATAACAATGCTGTTTTAGTAGACTTGTGTAGCAATTTCTCTTCATCTCCCTCTCTCCCTCCAATGCAGTCGCTCTCTTGATTTTCTAACCCTTCCAACTCTTTTGTCGCCTGGTACCATGTCACTCCCTTAAATCACTGGAATGCACTGGAAGAGGAAACCAGGCTAAACGGCCTTCTGCGCGGTCACAACCTCTGCTTACGAACACTCACTGCGTCATCTCATCGTCTTGCTCATATCTGCCATGACACTGTGAGTTCCTGGACACATTCTCCATCCTCTCCGGTGTCCGGCCTATTCACTGGATACTAAACAAACTGCCCTGCCATCGGCTGCTGTCATTTACACAACCGGACCTCCGCCGCTGGCCAAAGACAGGGGTGATATTTCATATCCCTGTAAAAAAGATACTTTAGGCCTTCATGGCTTGTGGCTGCAAGCTGGGGTAGCTTAGAGCATGCTGTAACACTGTTTTCAGTGTCTTAAAGGAGTTCGGTTCTATTCAAAAACAGTTGTAAATGGACATTGCAGGTAAAAGTCTGCTTCAAGCTAGCCTCAGGACCAGATGGAATCTGCAGACTTCCTCAGACTAGCTGAAAGCATAATCAAATTAGCCCACGTAATTAATAAACAAATTCGCAAGGGGGGTGGGAAGTTTCTAGAATTATATGAATGACACTTGTCCCAATTCCGAGGAAATCTGCAGATTTCATGTGGGCCTAGTTTCCCACCCCCCATCCTCTCTCTCCTCCGCTCTGCTGTCCAGGACCTCAGCGTATCTAAATTATCTATAACATCACACAGGAAAACACAGGCAAAAGAAAGAGCAGTGAGCAGTGCGAGGAACCCTGGGATACTGGTGACGCTCTGTGCCAGCCCTTAAGATTCAGCTCCCACACAGATAAAGCGTAGAGGGAAGCTCTCGGCAGCCCGACAGCCAGGCAACATCATCACCCGCTCCGTCACATTGTGGGGGTGAATTAATCGCCCCCTCATATGGCTTTTACCAATGCCGTTATATTCTGTCAGTGAGCGAAGGAGAGGATTCCTGTGACGGTTCCATATGGATGTATTAATATTTGCATAATTATGGTCCTATCCCTGGTAGAAGCCTGTAAGCCTGCCTTTGAAGACTGTGGGGAGGGGTGGGGTTTGGAGGGGAAGGAACAACTGATAAGGGGTTAAAGAGGAGGGAAGCAGCTTCATATGTACATTTCACATCCTTTCCTCTTGAATTATATATGCATATGCAGATTAAGCATGTAGAGTAGGAAATATGGAAGTTAAGAACAAAATTACATAAGTGCCAGTGTCTGGCTGATAATCCCTCTATACAATGCTGCACACACACATATATGCACGTCTGAAAATGCGGGGTCACGATGCTCAGCACATATTCATGCATGATTTTGCAGTTGATAAATTTGAAGATTACTGAAGCCGCTGAGAGGTTTTTGCACGACGATACTGGACAGACGTACAGACCTTTACAACACATAAGCGCGCGCGCACAAATACACAGATATATTATGGATAACCTGAACACAACAATCCGTAGGGAGTCTGTACCGTTAAAAGCAATGCAGATCTCAAACAGAACGACTGTCTACATTATATCCACACTCTCTCTTCCGAGCTCACATTCATCCAAATATAAATTTTCTCATGCGACGCGTTACAACAAGCAACATCATAACATCCGCCCCGCACACCCAAAGACAGATAAAGGCTGAAATACCGCACCTGGGACAGACGGATACCAAAGGGTAGACCGAGAGGGACAGAGGAGGTGTCTCTCCGCTCCCCTCTTCCTCCTCTCTTTTTGTGTTTTCGCCTGTCTTCACAGCCTCGTTTTTTCTCTCTATTTCGCTCTCTGTCCTCCCTCCCTTCTCCCTCCTTCGCCTTGTGCACAGAATACTAAACGAGCCTCGTCTCCGCTCACGGGCTCCAGTGCGCGTGCAGTGCTAAACACATACTGATGTATGGAGAGAGAGAGAGAGAGAGAGAGAGAGAGAGAGAGAGAGGATAAAGAGGGAGAATATTGGACGGAGGAGTGAGACCTCCTATAATATACTTGTATGAAAAAGTTATTCTTTTTCATGAAATTAATACAGTGGCGGATGGTGGAACATTTTTCAGGTATAGGGCGCAACGTCCAACAATTTTAGCATAGCCTACATCCTAGTATGATTTATCCCAGTATAACAAAAGGAAAAGTATTAACACTTGAAACATTTTAAATAAAGATAATTGTTTTACCAAGTTCAAGATTAAGTTTGAGGATGATTCTCACAATTTCTGAAAGAATTTTTCAAGATAAATTCAAACATATTATAAAACATTATTTAATTATTTCATAATTCACAATTTATGTATACAGTGCAACAGCAAAAACTGTGAGGAAAAAATAAATGTCATTTGTTTAGAGCATTTTCTATAACTACAAGTCAAGCTGCAATACCAAACAGGAGCACACGGTGATGCCAACAGACCACAATACCAGTCGCCTTAACCTGACTGTATATAGACATATAGGGATCCATTCAGAATTATTAAACAGAGCAAAACACAAATTAGTAAATAAAAACATTCGGTAACACTTTATTTTAAGGTGTCCTTACATGTACTTACTACTATAATAACAACAATTAATTATGCATAATAATTACATGCACGTAAACCTAAACCAAACCCTAACCATATAGTAAGTACACGTAGTTAATTAATATTAATCAGTACTTAAATGTATAATTACACTGTAACAAGGACACCTTAAAATAATGTGTAACCAAACATTCTGAATTTGTCGAATGTGACGATCTGAAGGCGGCTCGACATCACCAGTGAACAGTCAGTGTGTTGATGCCCATATACTGTATATAAACACAACTGACCGCAGCAAACTCCTATTAAAAACATGCTTCTTCAGTTAGTGTCCATTATAAAACACTTGCCAGACATGCGATCATACTGAAATGTTCTCATGCAAAAAGCTCTCAGTGAGCGCACAGACACGGTCTGTTTATTTGCACATTAATAATAATGGGCTTGTGCTAGTCTATTCATGTACAACTCTTGTATTTCACAGTAATTGTCTTTACCGCCAATATAATCCTCATCCATCAAAACTTTACTGGTGAGATATTGGGTTTGCTTTATTCAGGCCATTCAGACTAGTCCTGACCTGACTTCAGCTTAAAGATAATTAATAGAGGTATGTTTGGATTTTGAAGACTACAACCAGGGCCGTCCTTAAGGGGGTGCAACTGGTGCAGTCACACCGGGCCCTGAGCTTGAGGGGGCCCCACGGCGAACGTACCGAGGGGGGTCCCGCTCCCTACCTCGCACCGGGCCCCGCGTCAGCTACCGGCCCTGGGTACAACTGATGGACACTTCGGGCCCCCATGATAATTTGTTTGGTGTCACAGAGTTCGACTTCGCCTATAAATGTATGCATAGTATTTTTCTATACTACTGTAATATTTTAACGAGTGGGAGAGAGAGAGAGAGAGAGAGAGAGAGAGAGAGAGAGAGAGAGAGAGGATAAAGAGGGAGAATATTGGACGGAGGAGTGAGACCTCCTATAATATACTTGTATGAAAAAGTTATTCTTTTTCATGAAATTAATACAGTGGCGGATGGTGGAACATTTTTCAGGTATAGGGCGCAACGTCCAACAATTTTAGCATAGCCTACATCCTAGTATGATTTATCCCAGTATAACAAAAGGAAAAGTATTAACACTTGAAACATTTTAAATAAAGATAATTGTTTTACCAAGTTCAAGATTAAGTTTGAGGATGATTCTCACAATTTCTGAAAGAATTTTTCAAGATAAATTCAAACATATTATAAAACATTATTTAATTATTTCATAATTCACAATTTATGTATACAGTGCAACAGCAAAAACTGTGAGGAAAAAATAAATGTCATTTGTTTAGAGCATTTTCTATAACTACAAGTCAAGCTGCAATACCAAACAGGAGCACACGGTGATGCCAACAGACCACAATACCAGTCGCCTTAACCTGACTGTATATAGACATATAGGGATCCATTCAGAATTATTAAACAGAGCAAAACACAAATTAGTAAATAAAAACATTCGGTAACACTTTATTTTAAGGTGTCCTTACATGTACTTACTACTATAATAACAACAATTAATTATGCATAATAATTACATGCACGTAAACCTAAACCAAACCCTAACCATATAGTAAGTACACGTAGTTAATTAATATTAATCAGTACTTAAATGTATAATTACACTGTAACAAGGACACCTTAAAATAATGTGTAACCAAACATTCTGAATTTGTCGAATGTGACGATCTGAAGGCGGCTCGACATCACCAGTGAACAGTCAGTGTGTTGATGCCCATATACTGTATATAAACACAACTGACCGCAGCAAACTCCTATTAAAAACATGCTTCTTCAGTTAGTGTCCATTATAAAACACTTGCCAGACATGCGATCATACTGAAATGTTCTCATGCAAAAAGCTCTCAGTGAGCGCACAGACACGGTCTGTTTATTTGCACATTAATAATAATGGGCTTGTGCTAGTCTATTCATGTACAACTCTTGTATTTCACAGTAATTGTCTTTACCGCCAATATAATCCTCATCCATCAAAACTTTACTGGTGAGATATTGGGTTTGCTTTATTCAGGCCATTCAGACTAGTCCTGACCTGACTTCAGCTTAAAGATAATTAATAGAGGTATGTTTGGATTTTGAAGACTACAACCAGGGCCGTCCTTAAGGGGGTGCAACTGGTGCAGTCACACCGGGCCCTGAGCTTGAGGGGGCCCCACGGCGAACGTACCGAGGGGGGTCCCGCTCCCTACCTCGCACCGGGCCCCGCGTCAGCTACCGGCCCTGGGTACAACTGATGGACACTTCGGGCCCCCATGATAATTTGTTTGGTGTCACAGAGTTCGACTTCGCCTATAAATGTATGCATAGTATTTTTCTATACTACTGTAATATTTTAACGAGTTAGATTTGGCACATTATTAGAGATGGTCCTCACTGCAGAACACAAGATCCAGGGGGCGTGGTTGGATCCAGATCCAACTCCTCCCACCTTACATATACCTAAACCTACCCGTCTCCACCCCCTGATCCCTAAACCCACGCATCTCCACCCCTAAACCCACCCATCTCCACCCCCTAGATGTGGATCCAACCAGGCCCCCTGGATGTGGTGTTCTGCAGTGAGGGGCTACTGGATTATTATGGTCAAAACGACATTGTACTTCAACAAAATACTTTACAGCTACCTTTATCAGTCTATTCAAATGTTTCAAATACATAGACACAATATACATTACAAATATACTGTATTACATCACATTACATTGCATATATACATTATATTTAACGTAAAAGCCGACTGGGGGTCAACAGCGTACAAAATGTATGATGAAGGCGCCTGCTTAATCGTCTCGTTAAGATGACGCAGAAGTGCATTCCAAAAAAATAGTTTTTTTGACCCCTACACCCTTCATAGCTCTCACTCCGGGGGGTAAACACTTTGACGGGATTAGGGCATAGGGATGAGCCTTTCCGAATGGAACGCAGGGCAGAAGTCCATTAGCGAAGGGAACATGGGATGGTCACTTCACAGAAGTGATTTCCGTTTGTGATCATGTGATCTTCGGTTAGGAGATATTGCAATGCTTTTTAAAGCAAAGTTGGGGTTGATTTCGAGTTCACATACAAATGTAAATAGAATAGGCTAATTAAATTTGTCTTTATTTTAATGGAAGACAAAATATTTTTTTGTCAGTGATAGAAATATGATTTGAGACTGTAGTGAAAGCAAGTTTAAGTAGCCTAAGTTTAGTTTGAAAAAGATGAATAGTAAATAAGACAATAAAAGAAGAATAAATATTTATTTGCAACAACTGATGAAGTGTCATTTGGTCAGTCATTCCCTTCATCAAGGGAGTTCCAAACGCTTATGAGACAGTAATGCCGACACCCTTCAAAGAACACACTTCGAGGGCTCTGCTCTTCGAAGGGAGTAGGGCAAAAGGATGCTCACTTCCGTTTTGAATTCGGCCAGTATGAATATAGGTAGTTTGAATGACGAACGACATCCGCCATGTTGTTACTGTCACATGGCCTACCAGCGTCAGTTGCATCATTTCACTGCCATTCATAAATCCTCTTCTGTGGCCTCATGAGAAAGTAAAGTGTCCAACGAATGCGCACTTCAGAATCCGACAGGAAGTAGGAGGTTATCCGGGTACTTTTCGCCTATTGTTTTTTTTTTAATACTATGAATTCGGACATACTACTCGCCTCACATACTGTTTTTCAATTTATACGATTTCAGATGCAGTGCCTGTGTCCGAAATCACCCCCTATACGCTTAATTAGGGCACTATTTGAGGGGACAGCCATTTTAAGTGGTGTCAGAAACCATAGTGGACATTATCGAGTGCACTCATTCAACCCAACAGCCTAATACAGGTATAAATTCTTTGTAAATTGATTATTCATTTTTTTAAATTGAGGTTTATACATAATTTCCATGACAGAGTTAAAGACAAATCCATTCATCTTACTACTGGAGCTGCCAGTTTGCCAGTTTCAAATGATTATTAAACAGCAAGCACAAACTATGTAAATGCGGCAGTCCTTCCAGCACACTCAGTGTCGAATTCACTCACAAGTTTTCATTTACTCCTTCAAGTGAACTGTTTTAGTGGACTAATGTAGGGAATAGTGAATGAGGGTATAGGGGGCGATTTCGGATTCAGCCTGATTGCAAAAAAAAAATCTTTGTATGGAAGTCACACTCGGGACGATTCTCAGCCAGAGTGAAACTGCACATAAAGGGGAGGTACTCCACATAATGTGACTTGACACTGATTGGACTATACATCCAGGCAGAACAAAGATTCAAGAACAGTGACAGCTAGCGTAACACTGTGTTTGAATGTGATCAAAAAATAATTCCTCCCTTTCACACTTTGGTGGTGCATCGCCCTATCACCATAATGAAGAAACTGTGTCTGAAAATAGGTTTCAATGAGGTCTTCAAACGATCCAGTAAACATAAAAATTAGGGGGGAAAAGCTAGTGGTGGTGAATTTGATTCATCCCAGTGTCGCAAATCTTTACTTCGGTCAGTCTTTTTTTGTAAGTTACATTAATGAGCCAGTAGGTGGCGATACTGAGTCTTTGTGTGTGCTATGAGCAAGTCACTCACTGAATCATTCACTCAACCAATTCACTAAACACGCTGAGTCATTCACAATCAAAACAAAAACCATATTCAAATTTGAGTCTACAAATCTACTAAGAGGCTCCAAAAAGAATGTTTAAGCATTAGAAGCGTTTTTTCCACACATGACAACAAACCATCTTCCTTCATTTAATCACAGAATAGAATAAATACAATGAAAGCCTAAATAATAAAGATTTTCAGTAATGTCCATATACGCTTTTTAATTGAGTGTGGTCATAATTTTTTTAATTCTTCTTACACCTCCTTTCTCTTCATGTTGTGAAAAAGATTAATGGACATAGCGAACTAAATTAATGGCATATCTGTTCAGTCTGTCAGATCTCTGTGTCAACAAACGAAATATCCCAGTTCATTTACTTCTTGAAGGCAGGAAAACAGTCAAGTTTGACAGCGATTATGGTTCATTCAAAATATTCATTTAAATACACCACTAGTCAGTAGCTGCGTCCCAAATGACGCACTATACAATATGTACTTATAGACTATGCACTATGTACTCAACCATGTAGTTTATGAATTATAAGACTATTTTGTCATTCATAATCGGAGTCTGATTGCCACTCCCCCTTCGCTACCTAATTAAAGCTGCGACAGTTATGTTGGACAGGCAGCTGATGAAACACTACTCATAGGCCCACTGGCCTTATTTATTAATTCACTGTAAATCACAAATATATCACAAAAATGTGTTGTAGTGTTTTGTTTTAAAATACTTTTAGACACGTTTAGCTAACTGTGCTAAACCTGGAAAGATTGGCCCTCTAAACATGTAATAAATCAGTAAATGTCTAAAGTTCTTATTTCCCTCTAAAATAGTCAACCCCATGAAAGTCGCACAAATGTGAGATTATCCTGTCAGTCTAATTATATAAATTAGATTGACAGGATAATCTCCTATATTTGGACTCATTAACTACAACAGTTCCTATGTAATTATTTCAGATGAGATAAAAATGTGGCCTGTATTAATATATCCAACTTACAGCCAAGGGCGCTTTTGTGATCAGATCAAAATCAGTTTAGGTACGGCATAACCTGAGCATATGTAAATCACTCTGTGTAAACCGTCCTACATTACAGTCTTCCAGGGGCATTAATATAGACACTACAAATAATCATTAATAAAGGTGCTATAATCTGAAATAAGAACTGCAAATAGTCAATTCAGAAGTGCACAACTATTTTTATATAATAGTAGCAGCTGTAATAGTGACTGTTTAGCTGTCATTATAAATCCAGGAAACCAAGGTGTTTCAGAAACATGAATGCCTCCTGATGATTTATGTTCTGTCCTAAAGAGTATATTGATGAGGATTCTGTTGAAATAAAGGGCACATAGAGAAGTAGCCTAAAGCACTAAACAGCTGCCTCTGCTAACTGTCAGAGCAGTGCACACTGAGAGACAGAGGAAGACAACAGGAGAGGACAGGGCAGAGAGAGAGTGAGAGAGCACAGCAGCAAGGCTATGGAGAGAAAATAGGGAGGGAGAGACTTAGAGACAGACTAAAAGAGAGAGAGAGACAGGTTAGAGAGAAGAGGAGACCCGAGACAAAAAAAGGGTTTAGAGAGAGGAAACTGAAAGCTTGGCCTCAGGCGGCAGCTGCTGTCCTTACGGAGTTCGTGTCACTGAGGGAACATGTACTGGCACTGCTCATGTTTCCCACTAGGAAATTATATTTACACATTCATGCACACAGAAATGTACATATTCTTGGACACTCACACATTTCTGGCAGAGGAAATGCTACGATTCAGCTGTGGAGAGGTTTTCAGTAATGGTGTTGCCCAAAATAATGAGCCCATGAAGAGGTGCACAATGTGATTTACACAAGAAGGAAGTGTTCCTGGATATTATTATTCAGAAACGGGTACAAAAAATACTGGAACCAAAAGATTGTCATGACATTCTGTTCCAACTGTTTTTCAATGTGTACATTCTTCCACCAGTGCTGCTCAACCAGTGTAGTACGATTCACCAATGAATCATACCAATGAATGATGTGTGTAATTTGTGATTCTGACTCTTTTGAGACAATTTATTTTTTTTAAATAAAATGAATCTAACAATTCATTTATTGACTTAATCGACCTTCAAGTACTAGAAAAAACAATATGATTTTTCAGTTACTTTTTCAAATAATTGTATTAATTGCAAATAATTGACTTAATTGTTGATTGCTCAAATCAGTCTCAGTCAAATTAATTCTTCATATGTACAATTCATACAAATCAATCTAATGACTCATTCATTCAATTAACTATTCTTCAAATACTAAATTAATTGGTAATGTCTTTTAAGTGGGTTCTTTTTAAATGAGCTATAATTAGTTATTCATTTATGGAATTTATGAACCAGTCTAACGACTCATTCGTTGATTGAATATGTCTTCATCTGTTAAATCAATTAATAATGTGATTCTGATGCTTAAGTCAGTTCTTTTTAATTAATTGGCCAAAAAGACTCAACAAATCATTCCTGAACTTGTGAGTTCTGTATATTTGTATAGTACTCGTATGAATCAATCTCTTCGAGTTTCAGAATCAGACTCATTCACTGACTGAATCGACATACTCTTTTAAGTCAGTTCTTGAACAAGTCTAATGACCCATTCGTTGACTGAATCTGTCTTCATGTGTTAAATGAATCGGTAATGCGATTATGACTTTAAGTCTAATGACTCATTCACTGACTGGATCGGCCTTCTTCAAGTACTAAACAAATCTGTAACGGAATCGAAAAGGAATTAGAATGGTGTAAATTCTTACAACTCCTATCACTATTTCTGGATCAACATCCTTTGTTACTAATGGAACAAGATTACGGTCAACCATTACAGCCACAACACTACCTTTAAAATCTGAGGTAGTTGATCCAAGAGCATGCCCTACTTGTGTGAATCATGTTAAGCGTGAAGAGCCATCTAAAGTGACGTTTAACCTTATTTTTTTTATCTATTTTGACTCCTGACTCTGTCAACAAAATCTCACACCAGACTTGACAGGTACAGCAAGGTGGCGCTCCGTGGAAATACTGATAACGTCACAAGCCTCAGTGCCCAAGTTCACCTCCACAATAGTTTGTCTGCCCTCTTTCACTGGATTGCTCCTTTTTGAGCTCTTCATTTTATTTTGTTACCATGACAACCGTCTCTAAGCGAGTCGCCCACATCTCTCTTCCCTTTCCTCTTTCATTTTTTTTACTTTCCTTGCAGTGACTTTCATCTTTCTCTTCTCGACTCATTCCCCTACTCTTTCTTGCACCATCACTGTAACTCTCAGTTTTCCACTCTTCGGGCTTACCCCCATTTTTTTTCTCTTTCTCACCACTGTAATATATGGTACAGATTTATGTTCAGTCTTCTTCATTACAGTCTGCTATAAAATATTTATGCTTCATTCCAAACATCTCCACCATAGAGTTTCAGTGCCGAGGTGCTTCTGGCTTTTTTTCACCTTCCTGACATAGTGTCTGTCTAAAACTGCAACCAGGATGACAAAGATCAATAAGCAAAAGCTTTAAAAAATCGGTTTGCACCAGATTAAACATCAAATACATCACCTAAATTGACATCAAAGCATGAACTATGTCCTATCAAAGCAAACACGCAGCAGGAAAAGAGACTCTTTATGGAATATTTACTTCATGATTTTTAATAACCGGTTAGCTGTCCAATCATAAAAAGATCAAAAGTAAATGCCCTCCAAGATGTATTGAGATAGATAGCAATCCAACTGATGTGGTTTGAGTGGAATAAGATGCAACATACTCAAGTTTAAATATATATATATAGTTTAGGCCACATAAGTAATCTTCACTCATCACAGATGGCAATTTGCAAGCAACTTTCATGCACATGAAATATAATTACAACACAACAACAACACAAAAAAAGAAGAAATAAAGAAAAGAAAAATAAGGCTTTAGGTCACATAAGTAAAATGTACTCATCCCAAGTGGCTTTAAGTCAACAATACAGATTGTTTCAAAGCAGCTTTCCATTAATAAACCAGCGTTACTGTTTTACATTTATCAATTATTTAAACAAATTCAATTTCAACTGTAAAGCAGCTCTACTCTACAGAAGACAATGTTATCATTATTCAGCTCAATTTACTTCAGTGAGGTTTCAATTCAGTTCAATAAATGTGTCAATTTTGCAAGGTTCTTCAAATTTTAAACAAGCTCAATAAGGCAATAGTGTCAGTATTTGGTTGTCAGTTGATTACATTTAAAGTCAGTTGATTCAGTGTTTATTCAATTCAGCTTAACAACAGTGGTAATGTTGCAAAGTTAGTGTCATTATTTAGCTCAATTCAGTTCCAAAGTTCAGTTGATCCAATGGTGTCAGTGCAGTTAAACAGAAAATACTGCTGAACATTATTTGCCTTTTAAACCCCAACTTCACTATCCGGAAGTTTGTAAGTGAAGAAGCCACACTTGAACAAGCAATCATGAATGAGATGCACTAATGAAGTATTTGCCCTATGGGGCTAAGAAAGCATTCAAACAAAAATGTTGCTGCCTGGCATTAGCATCATCAACATCATCACCATATGGAAGTTTGGGCATGCTGTAAACCACATTCGAACGGCAGTCATGAATGAGACGGTCATGAATAGAGTAACTGCAAATCTTACAGTAAATGCTTATTGCAATATGGGGCAAAGAGATTGTTGAGCTAAAAAGTTCACTGCAGAATTGAGCATATAGCCAAGAAATAGTCGATTGTGCTTCTGTCCGAGACATTTTTTCAAGTGTAAACTGAATACTCGTACCATATTAGATCTCAATTGATCGATTAAAGAGCATGAAATGACAGTATAAATGTACCCTACGTTGCAAAGTCATGCCTACCGATGTGAAAATACAAGAAATATATGTCTGGTTACATTATATTGTGTTAGAAAAAAAATGCGTCCCTCAGACTTATTTGGCATGATTATGTCCTTTTCCTTTTAAGCTAAAGAGAAAAGTGATGAATATGCAATCCTCTGGCATACTTCGTGTGTGGCTGTTTGCATGGGAGCAATAGAGTGGCTGAAAAAAAAACAGCGAGTGCACTTCACCCGAAGCAGTCATCTCTTCAGCGTCTCTCTTCAAAGCAAATACTGTTGTTCACACATTTCTCACCCCCTAGGGACATGCTGTGGCAAAGGCAGAGTGGTGGCATAGGGAGGCATCTGCGTTCACATGGGCTGATGTTTTTCACCACTGAAACAAGGGGCTCTATATATCACGCTGCTCTGACTAAACTGCTCTGCTGTTCAGATGTCCATTTTAAACCTTGATGCATTGCTGACTGTATGGAGTTGGCCAGCATGTCGCTAAAGCACTCTGCACGGAGAGGGGAATTAGAATCGGGAGTTCTCTGTACGGGCATGAAAGTACATGGAGGATAGATTTAAAGGTGACAAAGGTTACCAGACACTCAAACTGCCAAATTCAAAGAGATGCAGGAAGGCAGACTGAAGATTGGAAAGAGAGAGGCTGTGTTCCATTCTAATCTCTAGTTGCCTATGTTGTGAATCAGTAGATTGTGAACACAAATTTGCATGCTAGCAAGTAGGGATAGGCAAAACTACATATTTTCAAAATAGACTAGTCGGTTGGTTGACTCAACTCTCAATCATAAGAAGTTCAAAAACAGCCAGACAAAGTGCAGTATAATAGAACAGAATGAAGGGGTCTATTAGACTAGAGTATTGTTAACATGACATTTCCATCTGATTGTGTATGGTGCTTTAAAGAGAATAAAATTAAAGATGCAACTTTTCTAAGAGGGTTGATGAGCAAACTGTACAAACAGCTACAGCAAATAAAGCATGCATGAATAAATTAATAAGCAAACAAACAAATATTTACTGTACATGGATGCATTAAATTGATCAAAAGTGACAGTAAAAGACATTTATAATTTTGCCAAAGGTTTCCATTTCAAATAAATGCTCTTCATTTGAACTTTCTATTAATCAAAGAATCCTGAGTATCACTTGTGCACCTCACAACCCTTTTGTATGGATCTGTTTTGTCAATAAACCCTTGTTACACTCACTGCAAGTGGGTCCTCCTTCCAGATCCCCGACAGAAATAATATATCATAGTTTTCACAAATTAGTAAGCAGCACAACTGTTTGCAACATTGACAGTAATAAGAATTTTTTCTTAAGCACCAGATCAGCATATTAGAATGATTTCTGATGGATCATGTAACACTGAATACTGGATATAAAGCTTATACTGGATGATTGTCGACCTTTCATGTCAACCTTTTAGCTAGGGCCTTGATCTACTAAACACTAGAGCAGTCATGTCACATGATCTCATTATGATGTACAACATTCAATTGTATCTGCTATTTATGAGCAACACTGTTTGCTTCATAAAGTCCAGCATTTTTTTTCATCCAAACTGATAATGCATAAACAATGACATTCAGATATTAAACTAATATAATACACATAAGACTGCAGAACATACATAAATGAACAAATAAATCAAAAGATTTATGGGGGATTTAATCTGTTTGATCTGCTCTTTTAATCTAGCAACTCAAATTCTTGTATAATACCTTGGCAGTTTGCAGGATTGTTTCCCTTGCATGCATGTAAGGGATGAAATATAAGTTCCGCTTATTCTCTGATGATGTGAGAGTCCTTTTCTGTCCTTAACAACTGCTCCTGATCAGTTTGTGTAACCCTGGTGAAAAAGTTGAGACAGATTGTATGACATTGTCTATCTCGCATGTCGGACTGTACGATACATTGTAGTCAAGACTTTGGTCACGACTGACAGCACTTACTGACTGTTTTACGTCATCGGCCCACATCACACATCACTACAATGATAGATACTCACCTGGGAATTGTATTTCCTCTTCTATCTCTCTCCAGGTGCATTCTGGGAATTTCAATTTCAGTGAACTGGAACCATTTTGACAATGGGACACTCCTAAAAATGGCCATATTAAGATATCCTGAGAAATCCAGAGAAGAGCCTTTCTGTTGAACCTAGTGAGAGAAAAAGATCAAAATGAAGGAGATAAAAGACAAACATTTTGAGAAAAATCTCAAGGAGGAGGAGGGGGAAGACAGGGTGGTGTGGGACCTGAAGGAATTGAAAAAAAAATGAAGCAAATGAAAAAAGGCTTTGTTTATTTGTTGTGTCAGGGATGTTTGGTTTCACAAGCTAATGAGAAGCAATTAGACAGCTGCCAATTAAGCATGACCATTAGACTGTGACTGAGAGGATGGGGAAAAGACAGAAATACCGATGAGGGATGGAGCACAGTGACAGGAGACTGTTGGGCTTTAGGGGAGAACGAGGGAAGAAAAAACACTGAAAGTAATTATTACAGACAGAAACTTCTGGAAACCTAACAAAGCGCTAGAGTGTTTATCGCTGTCCATAAACAAGGAGCCCTCAGGGCCGCCTGAATACAAGCACTCTGCGTGCCGTTGGTCAGTCAATGTGAAACCCATGTGCATGATATCTCCCTTAACATGTTGGAGTTGTGGAAACAGAGTCATCAATGTGGAAAATAAGCTACATGCTCACTCAGCCTTTGTGCCCGGCGCTGGGGAGCTCCACTTTTCAGGCGGAACAGTCACACTGTGGAGGAGCAGAAATCTGGAGACAAGTGTGTCTATGTGTGTGTGTTTGTGTATGTGTAGTCCAGCAGGGGGTGCTACTCTCGGTTCTTGCTCTGTCTCTGTGAGGGTTCCTGTCAGCCATCTGGCTCTCAGCTGAAGAAGTGATGCTGAAGTAATGATTAACCTCTACAGCGCTCCAGCTCTCTGCTAATGGAGGCTATTTCTCTCTCTCTCTCTCTCTTTCTCTTGGCACTTCCCCCTGCTGCTGCTACCTGAGACTGGTCACTCAGAGAGATTGAACTGATGGGTGTCTAGGGGTGTACAACCTTAATTATAGGGGAGGCCGGGGCTACTTTTCTTTCAGAGAGGATTTTTCCCCCCATGCCCAGATGGCACAAGTTGTCACATGTGTTTTAAATGTATATTTCTGTCAGGACCACTATCGTCAAAGATTATTGACAATTAGCGTACAGTTTGGATTGGCGGTATGGTTCTGTTCTGGGCAAGAACTCCCTGTGCATCCATGCAGCCTTGCATGGATAAGAGCAGAGCAGGGAGAGCAGGGATAACCCCCCAAAAATAAAACCATATGCTGATATCCCCCAACACAAACTGACAGCGAAAATCTCAAGGCCTTAAGCAACAAGCATGTTGCCCTTACCCAATGCCAGAAGCCTTAAGAACAAGCATATTCCCAATACAACTAGATAGAACAAGCGTGACCAATACTCAAACAGAATCAACGCTGAACTGACTTTAATTGAACAATGACTGTTTACACAGCAGAAATTATTCAGAAATAATGATCATTATTTCCTGTCTATCACAGCAAAGCTGCTTGAATCTGCTGTGTACTGATGCTATATAAATAAATGTGACTTGACTTGATAGGTTAAAGCACAGCATGTTGCAGCAACAAGCATGTTGCCAATGACAACACACATTGTCAATATGATTGTATAAACCTAGCACGAGCATTTTACTGAAAATGAATAAATAGGCCTAAGCAACATGGAAAGCCTTAGCAAGAAGCATGTTGCCAATAACCCGAGAGCATTAAAAAGGAACTTAGCTTAGCTTTGTGAAGACATTCAGAGATGAATGGAGAGTGAAACATAGCCAGCTGTGAGATGGATGCTTGATCTCTTGATATCCTACTTGATGCGGGGAGTGCAGATTCCATTTGAACTTGTTCTTAAGTCAGTCACATTAGTATAACTCATGGAGTCCATGTCAATAATGCAGCGATGGAAGAAGCAATGCTAACTCAGTCACTTCCAAATCAGGCAGCTTATGATCAATGCAGCGAATTCACATGCTCAAGTTCACAAACTTGAATGAATCTGAGGTGAAGTCCATGAGGGGAACGAATTCCTTTCACTAAATTCCTGATTGCAGAATTCCTAGTGAGATGATGGGGTTTTGCCTGGTGCATTCACCATTTAATTAGCTATTGAGCAACGCAAAGCCGCTGATAATACTGAAGGACCTTGATAGGTGTCGTATTCTTAAAAGTAGACGTGGATCAGATGAGAGTCAGCTGATACGAACTTGACTAACGTGACCTGCCAGAACTAACGCTACACTTGATATTTAATTTATTAATCACAATACTTGTTGAACAGAAATATTTGCTGATATTTTTGTGTTACCTTTGACCTTTAAAGGGGAAAAATGGCTGCCCACTGCTCCGGGTGTGTGTTCACTGCTGTGTGTGTGCACTTTGGATGGGATAAATGCAGAGCACGAATTCAGAGTATGGGTCACCATACTTGGCCACATGTCACGTCACTTTCACTTTCTTATGTTTCATCTATCTATTGTCTATCTATCTATCTTTAAACCATGAACACTTAAAAATAAAATTAAAAACGTTAAGAGACGGCTGTCAAACTAACATTCAAAGTTTATCTTTACAAACTTTGCTTTAGTTAAAATTACAGTTATATCTACTTAAATTACAGTTATAGATTTTAAAATCAATTTTCTTACATTCAAATATGAATTGCAACTCTGCATTCTGTTTGCTACCATAATTCAAATTCAATTCAAATTAATTGGAAATTAAAAGGTATTCTTTTTTTATTTCTTAATGGTACACAGCATGGTTCAATGAACTGTATCTTTTTTCTCTGGGGCAATGACAGCTGAAATGCGGAATAGCTTTTTCCAAAGCATTAAGGTATGT
Source organism: Sinocyclocheilus grahami (assembly GCF_001515645.1). Taxonomy (NCBI): domain Eukaryota; kingdom Metazoa; phylum Chordata; class Actinopteri; order Cypriniformes; family Cyprinidae; genus Sinocyclocheilus; species Sinocyclocheilus grahami. Next base: position 415,508 of record NW_015506080.1, read on the forward strand.
GCCTACACAGACAAATAATTGCCCTGAGAAATAATTAAAAATAGTGCTATGTAGCTCCAGCTTTCCCTATACACATTCACACATACTCACATATGCTTCAGAGCATACTGCCCATATAAGCCTTCAGCTTGTCTCAGAATATTGCGCGCGCACACACACACACTATATTAAGTCCCTCTTCTCTGCGGCCAGCCAAACTCTTATTTAATTAGGCTAATTAAGAAGCTAGAATAATAATTTCCTGATTATTCATAATTTTGTGCAGTTAAAGAATTGAGCAGACACATGAAGCCAGTACAAGTCTCTTCTTTCCCTTAACTGACCCAGTGTACACACATTTTCTTGCTGTCTTTCCCTCTCTCTTGCTGTTAGTGTGAGGGATGACTTGAAGCTCCACTTCTTTCTGTCAGAGGTTTTATATGATGTGACACAATAAGCTCCTTAACACATGGAGTTAATGGACTTTATTTCTGAAAGTATGGGAAAAACGAAACAACGAGGATAAGTGTCCTATACCAAACTTCCCTAAATTCACAGGCTTTTAGATGTCTATATCTAGATATATAAGAGTTCTGATGGTACTGCTGGTTGTCGAACAGTACTAACAGTTTCAATACCAGGTAAAGACCATTCAGGCGCTTTAGAGATGGTACTAGATGAGATATGAATGAGATACCAGACCATCACCACTGTGCCCTTGAAAAAGGGACGCAGTTACAATAAAAAGAACCCTTGAATGTGTCATAAAATAGACAGTTTGCTTTAAAAACATAACACACAAAAATGAACCATTTTCAAATCATTATTTAAAAATGAAGTGCATTTTTAGTGCAGGGTGGAAAAAGTTTGTGAACCCTTAGATTTAATAAGTGGTCGACCCTCAATAACCTCCACAAAATGTTTCTTGTAATTGCTGGTCAGAGGCACAAAGGGAATTTCATTTCATCAATATCTTTTGGATGTCAGGTGAGAAACGCTCTCGAGGCCATCACAAAGTTTCTGCAGTAGGAAAATGAAACATAAATGTCATCATTTACCCACTTTCATTTTGTTCAAAACCTAACTGGCTTTTTTGTTCAGTGGAACATAAACTATTGTATTTAGCATAAGAAATCCAAGCCGCTCCTCTCCAACAAAAGTGGATAGCAACAAAAACATAAAAGTCCAAAAGTCCAAAGTTTAAGGTTTCAAATGACACGAGGATGAGTAATAAGGATTCAAAGGATGTTAATTTTGGGGTGAGGTAAATAATCAGTATTTTCCCAGCTTTACGTCATATGTTAGGTAATAATAAACAACCAACAAAAAACTCATCATGTCTGTGTAGATTTCTCAGTCTCCTCTGCAACACCATTTATTTGTATCCAAACTGGGCTACATGGAATTAGGCTAATGTGTGATTGGATGACACATCTAGTGGTCTTATAACTCCCCTCTTTCTCAGCACAGCTCCAGGGTCAGGGTGGCTGATTAACTTGTCCTCTTGGTGGAAATTTTCTTTGGATGCCAATTTCAGCCTAAAATCTTTTGTATTTTTCTAATAATGGTAGCAGGTAGGGGTCAGGCAGCTTTGCTGTACACCAGTGAAGACTGATGTCTTGCTTTAAATTGAAGCTTTTCTTTCAGTATTTCAAAGCTTTCTTATGGTCGTTTGTGCATGATTATGCTTTTTGCAGAATGGTGTTATGAACATATGCTGTAAGGAGGTGTTGTGTACAGCCAGCCGATCATTATCGGAAAATAAACCCAGGCATGGTGACCTGGTATCACCCTGAAGGAGTTTATTTTGCAGTAATGACTGACTGACTGTACATCATCCCACTTATTACATGGCTTCTCACAAAATAAATAAACATTTGGACATGAAATATTGATTTAAGTTTAAATAATTTTATAATCTTATCTGTATATTATTTAAAAGCTTTCACTGAGGAAAGCATAGTCCACTACCACGTAAAAAAAAAAAGAAAAAAGAAAAATTCAGCCTAGCAACAAGATGAACATTCACCAACAACATTACAGTCATATTAATATTAATGAGTCTAATGAGGTCATTTTTACTATACAGTCAATAACTGAGACGCAATTACGTGTTTGCATGAAACAAAAGAGTGTGAGTCCATGGGTTGATACATGAAAGTAGTGCTGGTTTCAGTTACCCAGATCTGCATATATAAAGTGTTGCCACATATGAGGGATAGCAGAGGACAACAGTCAGGATCCAGAGAATTAAAAATCCTTTTTTTTCAACATGAGATCTGATTTTTAACGATAAAAGCATGCTGTGAGATACAAGGTTGTTAACTGTAATGGTATGCCTTTATTGAAGCTGTCAGTCTGCATTGTCTGCCTTTTTTTAATAGTTGTGTTTAGTTGGAATCAAGACAGCTAAAAAAGTCGACTGGCACTCCATAGTAGGCAATAGCAATTAAGTGCCACAGTTAAAGGGGTAGTTTACAAAATAATGAAAATTCTGTCATCATTTACTCACCCTCAAGTTGTTCCAAACCTGTATGAGTTTCTTTCTTCAAAAGAAGGTATTCTTAAAGAACGTTGGTAACAAAACAGTTGACGGTAGCCATTGACTTTCAAATATTATGGAAGTCAATGGCTACCGTCAACTATTTGGTTACCAACATTCTTCTTCCATGCCCAACAGAAGAAAGAAACTGCATCCAACAGCTAAAAGACATTCATACAGGTCTGGAATAACTTGAGTAGGCCTAAATGATGACATCTTCATTTTTGGGTGAACTAATCAGAATGTTCCTGTGAAAAATGACACAGAAACACACACTAAAATATCTATTTTAGTTCAAGGGAAAATATAAACTTACACCGATCTCCTCAAACACAGAAGAATATAATCTCCATGTCTCTGGGTGACTGTGTTTCCCTTTGTCATTCTATTTCTCTCTCTTTCTTACACACACACCACAGTGAGGGGGAGCCTGTGAATGACAGATTGCTGAACTGCTCATATGCTGTGTGCCTCGCTGGAAGAGCGTGAGTCACCCCCCACACACATTTATGTGCATTTATCACAGACGCATGGAATAAAAATCATCATCCATACATACATCCACGCATGTTTGTTTGCCCAAAGCATTAGTAGACTTGATGCCATGATGATTTAAATAAACATAAATATATACCTCCATAGTCATGATGAGAAGCTTTCAGAAAACGTGTTTAAAATATAATGAGCGTATTTAAGAGGCTTCTGTCTGTTGTGCGAGGGTGAATGTGCTTCAACTGGTGGCTGAAAAAATGGTCGGAGGTTTAAAATCAGGGAAAAACAATGCTGGATGCTGACTATAGTGATTATACAATTATGCATAGTTAGAATAGCAAAGTTTGTAGCAAATAGATCGAACAGTCAAATAGAGTCCAAATAAACTTGGCATTTTGGACCAGATTCATCTATCACGTAGAAATATGGCTAATGATAATTCAATATTTGGCACATGGTTTGTTGTTTTAGGCCTAAAATTACACTTCTGTTTATTCATCTACAAAAGCGGGAGTATTCTTTTTTTAGTCTAATAATTTTCATACTAATCATTTTGCATATTTTGGGTAGGCCTACTTGTAACTCATGATTGTATTTATACATTCTCAAGGTTTTTTTTTTTTTAATAAAATTGTTACTTACCTCTGTACAAAATCAAACATTATGATACTGGGTTGCCACTTAATGTCCAATATAAAATCTTGGTCTCGAAGCAAAACCGGTCGAGACCCAGTAGTGTTTGATGTCAGCGTTTATGGGTTTAGCAGTAACAGACCATCAGTTCTCAAAGATAATTGCTTCATAAATCAACAGCGCCCTCTGCTGGCTCACACCATCTCTTACGCGACAGCAGAATGTAGGTCTTGCTATGTACTGTATTTCTATAGAAGTTATATAACAATTACCCACTTGAAATGATAAACAGAGCACATCAGTATTGTAAGATAATCAACTTATGAGAACATTCTGGCAGGCAAATGATTAAATTTGAGAGGCGCTTGGTGTCCGTTGAAAATAATATTGATCTATAAAAGCATCCACGACCAGCATAGTTCAGTTTGGAATACAGTGTTCTTACTGACAGACAGTAGAACACAGCGTTCACAGCATATATAAATATCTTTATTCTATTTGCTTAGACTGTGATTATTGCCATGCACTGCAGAAATAGGGTTACTATTTTATTTTGAGTGTGAGATGTTTAGTTCTCACTGAATAAATATTAATCTTATGACCTTGTATATCAATTAACTTCATTATCTATGCAGGAATCTGTGCATATCAAAGAAATTAACATAAAACATATACAATTATATACTGTATGTATATATACAGTGGGTACGGAAAGTATTCAGACCCCCTTAAATTTTTCACTCTTTGTTATATTGCAGCCATTTGCTAAAATCATTTAAGTTAATTTTTTTTCCTCATGTGCTTTGCCACAATTCTGTCTCTGAGCTCTTCAGGCAGTTCCTTTGACCTGATGATTCTCATTTGCTCTGACATGCACTGTGAGCTGTAATGTCTTATATAGATAGGTGTGTGGCTTTCCTAATCAAGTCCACTCAGTATAATATATATGAGTGTCACAGCAAAGGGTCTGAATACTTAGGACCATGTGATATTTCAGTTTTTCTTTTTTAATAAATCTGCAAAAATGTCAACAATTCTGTGTTTTTCTGTCAATATGGGGTGCTGTGTGTACATTAATGAGGAAAAAAAATAACTTAAATGATTTTAGCAATTGGCTGCAATATAACAAAGAGTGAAAAATTTAAGGGGGTCTGAATACTTTCTGTACCCACTGTATATGTGTGTGTAAACATACATGCATATACACAAATGCTGCTTGCATGAATATATGACAAGTAACAAAAATTTGTATATCATCACAATAATAGAATAGAAGCTTTTCTTTTGTTCAAAATAACCCCAAAGCTGCTAATGGAGAAGTTTAAAATCCTTGAGTGTCCTATCTGGTGAAAGTACCCAGCCAAGTAGCAAGAGTACTGCCAGCACTGACCACAGTGATGGAGGTGCTACATATGGACAGTAAGTAGGGCGACAATTGTCCTAGCATCTGGGATTTAAAGAAATGTGGATAAAATGAATGATTTCACCTTTTTTTTTTTTTTAGGCTAGTATGTAGGCTCCCACCTCATCACTGTTCTCAGGTATGGACTAGTTACTGTGACACATGCAGTGAGAGCAAGTATGCACCTAAATCCAGATTTTTGCTTGGTAAACAGTGTGTTTGTGGAAGTTTAAAAAAAACTTTTTTTGGATGAAATTGGTTGCGTCATTGACCTACTCATAGCTTATGCCAGCTTTACTTAGCCCAAGCATGATTATTTTCCCTGTGAGGAATTTTATGCAGACAGCCAGCAGTAATCAGCACACGGGCTGTGCTTATTTTTGCAAACGGGAAAGGTTAATGTTGCTCAAAACTGTGGGAAAGGAATTGACCCTAGGAAATCAGGCACATTTCTGACTCATGTACTCATGATGCACGATAATGCATCACGATAAAACACACGATGCATGTAGGCCTATGAGTGAAAATGTGTGTGACAACCACTCAGGGCAACACACTGAATGATCTGACACTATTAAAAGATGTGCTGCGGGGTCCAGTGGAGCTGAAATCCTGAGATACATGAGCAGGCTGACTCATATGAGTCCACCAGGGGTTGAACGACTTCTGATTTTTTTAAAGTCGATTTTATGTGATGAAAGTCGGGCCGAAGTCGATTAGTCGCTGATGGCGTCATTAATGAACAAATAAGTCTGGAGCTGTGATAAACACCTTGTCCACAGCTATGCCATATGACACAGCGCTGCCCACACGGGGTGAGCGTGATTTCACCAAGTACAACATGTTCCTGGATCAACATCCTTGTTGATCCTGGAACATCATTCCAATCAACCAATCAGAATTGAGATATAACTTTTCAGGAAATATCTGTTTTAGGCTTAAAATCAGGGTTAGGTGTTTCTACACTCTTGTTAATCAGCTATCATTTCCCACTGATTTTAGGAATAAATTATGGATAGGGTTAGGTTTAGGGGTAGGGATTGGGTTAAGTCTATATTTTTGGACAATAATGTTGATCCAGGATCATCAAAAGATGTTGATCGAGGAACATGTCTTACTTGGCAAAATCACGGCGACCGCCCACATGGCTATTGCTCCTATAACAGCTCATTTTTATCAGTTCTTTTGTCTTTGGGTTGTTATATTTCTCACAGATTTCTGCTCGTTCTAAATCAGATACAGATAAAGTAGCACAGAAAAGATTACATTCATATGAATGCATTAGTGAGAGCGATTGCGTGTGTGAATTAATTCTACCTGGCAGCGTCTCTCTACTGAAGCTGTGGGATTTAGTTATTAAGAAATATATGCTTGAAATTTTCAGTTTCTAAGCTATTTTATTGAGAAATCACAGAACAGTGATGACAATACATTTCCGAATGACTCTGTGCGTGCGCAAGCTGTACGCGCTACTGTCCTATGTGTGCGCCTTACAGTGCAGCAGCGCATTAGATTAGAACGGCGATTAATTTACCTGCACAATAAGCTGTTTAAAACGTGCATTCTCCCGTTCAATTTCGAGCATCCAGTAATATAATCACACGTCTTGTGGAGCGCTTTCAGAGTATGCATTTATTTGTCTTTTAACTGTTTTGAAACTGAGCGTAAATGTGGAAGTCCTTCAAAGATTTCTTATCCACCTTTTTCTTCAACGCGGAAGTAAGCCTATGGGTGAGACTTCCGGTTCATTAACCGCTATAGGTAAATAACCAGGAGAATAACAACGTGCAGTAAACGGTAAAACACTTGCACTACAAACCAGTGTGTTCATAATTAAGATAATACATTAAAATAATATGATAAGACACACCAACTTTCAATATCAAGCAGCAAAACGAACTGTTTTGTTCAGCTAAAAATAGCTGGACAGAGTGGATGCAGATGAGACCGGAAGCCAGACCCAGAAAAAGGTGGATAGGACCAGCGACTAGTCGACGTCAAGCTTAAAGCGTCATGACAGAGCATTGAAGTCGACTAATCGGTGCAACCCCTAGAGTCCACACACATATAACTCTATCTATCTATCTATCTATCATACCAGACTATTGTTTTCTAATGTTTTAATAAAAAATAAAAAAACATATATTACGTGATTTTCTACAAGAATGCATTAAATTGATCGAAAAGCGACAGTTTTGTAATGTTTCAAAAGATTACTTTTTTGTTTTCTACACATCATAGAATCCTGAAAAAAACGTATTGTAGCGTTCACCAAAATATTAAGCACAACTTTTCTCAACATTGATAATAATAAGAAATGTTTCTTGAGCAGCAAATCAGCATATTGATTTCTAAAGGATCATGTGACACTGAAGACTGGAGTAATGATGCTGAAAATTCAGCTTTGCCATCACAGGAATTAAGTACATTTTATAATATATTAAAATAGAAAAACAGTTATTTTAAATTGCAATAACATTACACTTTTTATTGCATTTTTGATCATAAGAGACTTTCAAATACAATAAAAAAATTTAAAATTAAAAAGTTGTTGTAAATTGTAATAATATTTTACAATATTACTATTTCCACAGGCTGATTGTCTCCATGCCACGCCACACTGAGGCAGTAATTCATGTAAAAGGAGACCCAACCAAGTATTGAGTACACGTACAGTAAATGAACATACTTTCCAGAAGGCCAACAATTCACTAAAAATGTTTTTTTTATTGGTCTTATGAAGTATTCTAATTTGTCGAGATAGTGAATTGGTGGGTTTTTGTGAAATGTGAGCCAAAATCATCCCAATTAAAAGAACCAAAGACTTAAACTACTTCAGTCTGTGTGCATTGAATTTATTTAATACACGAGTTTCACAATTTGAGTTGAATTACTGAAATAAATGAACCTTTCCACGACATTCTAATTTATTGAGATGCACCTGTATATGAATACACAAACATAAACAAGGGCAGCTTACCTGCTTTGAAGGACAGTTCATCTGTCTCCTGTCCAACATAGTCATAGAGAGCTCTGACTCTCACTCCTCCAATCATTAGACTGAGATGAGGAGGGAAAACAGACAGTCAGGAAAATAATGGAAATGAAAAAAATGTTACTGACCACTCCTACCTTAGCGACTGTCACTATCCACTAAATCAGCAGACAAGCCTTTGCTCTTTTCTAATGCAAATCTTGTATGTGTGGATAGTTTGATCAAAACTTTTTGTTGCCTTTTGTTGGATAATTATGGAAGCCCATTTCTGCCAAATAAGAAAAAATTATTTGTAAATCATAAGCGATAAAAAGTCAAAATGATGACATGCTCATAATTATGAGATAAAAGTCATAATTATAAACAAATCTTCTAATAATAATGACTTTTCATCTAATAATTTCCAATATGTTACATTTTGAGTTTTTACTCAATTATAATTTAGTATCTCATAATTTCAACTTGTTTGTCATAATTCTATGACTTTTTATATCATATTTCTGATTAACCTAAAAAGCTTTTTTTCTTTTCTTATGTGGAAAAAAATAGTCTTCCATTGGAATACATCAAAGAAACTTAAATCCTTATTTGTTTATTTCTTAAATATAAACTTTTTAGGAACCATATAACTTACAAAACTAATCTGTGAAACACTAGACCAAAAAAAAGAAATGGGGACAATTTTAGGGTCAATTTTTTCCACATTTGACTAAAAATTATACCAAATACTATAACATTTCGGACTATTACTGTCCTTGGATAGGTTTAAACAGAGTTTATCCAAAAATACTGTAACATGTTGTTGCCAGAGCACTTATAATACACAGAGAAGATAAAAGCTGATTTATTCCCTTTTTCTAATCTTCCTGAGAAGTCATGAAGTCTGTAGACTACAATATGTGTCTCCTATTATTCTCAAATCATGTAGAAGCATGTAGAACGTAGAGCATTAGTAAGAATTTGCTCCAAGAATATTAATGTTATTAACTTAACATCATTTCATTTAAATATTAATTCAGATTATTGTACTGTATTGTTGATAGCAATTAAATGCTTCACAGAACCATAGATAACTAAATGTTATCACTTGTAATGTCTTTTAAATTAAATTTTTTTCTCTTTTAAGTTGACTGTGATCAGCATTTGCCTCAATTCTGATTCACAGTCTCCACAGTCTTACTCACAATACTGCATAAATTATTGATTTTTTAAAAGAAAAACAGCCAGAATGTTTTGCAATGTCACAATTCATTCTAGTATTGTATTTAATATTCAATCAATGTTTGCTTCTGTATTTTACGGACAATTTCACTGTTTAATCCCGAACTCATTCCTTGTCAAGCTTGTCTGAGCAATAGTATTCTATAGTAATGGGTCAATGCACAGCAGCAAGCAATTACAAGTCCTGAAGTTCAAAAAGGCCTAGTTTGGTTTGTAGTGAATAAGAGTCAGGCAGCCTAGCGATATGAAGCCCCACAGCAAATATCACTGTAGTAAACTGACCTTCTCTCCATCACTACTGCTTTCTGCTCCACCTCCTTCTTTCCCTTTTTATGCTTCTTGTCTGGAGTCCACTCCTGAAATAGAAAGAGAGCGAGAGATAGAGTGAGTGAAGGAGTAAATGTGGGTTTTGGCACAACAGAATACAGTCTATTTGAAGACGTGCCTCTGTGAGATACATAAATATCACAGATAACAACAAAGATGTCACTCTAACACCCTCAAGAATGCATTAACCTCAAAACTTTAGTTTAAAACAAACCTTAAGCCTAAAGTGTTACAGTTTGTTTTTGCTACGGACAATATGAATGTGGCTTACTGCACATTTCTCATTGTGAATAATCCACCTTATTTTTAATGTAAGAGCAAGTGCGATCATTCGTAACTTTAATGTGCAAGGCTTCCAGTTATTTTAGTTGTACAAAAACAGTAAGTTCTGCTGCTTGATATTGTAAACTAATATTTGTTATCATATTATTTTAATTTATTATTGTAACTTATTTACTTATTCTACTTTACTTACAGCAGATAATGAATCTGAAGTCTTGCACATTCACAGAACATAGCTTACTTCTGTATCCCGAGATAAGGTGAATAAAACAGGTGAAAAGTCTCATAGCCTTGAGTGAGCGAGGATCCAGAATATCAGAGATACGTGAGGTCGGGCTCTTTTAAAACAGGCCATTATGCCACCATCTAGAAACCACCCAGAACACCCTAACAACTGCATAGCAATACCATGGCAACCACCCACAACACCCTCATGGCAGAGAGTTGTGCACAAGCAGTCATGTAAGATTAAAATTAAGTTTTAGCTAATGTTTGTCAATGTAAATGCATTTGCAATATTAACTGTATGTATCTACCTGAAACTGAGGCCAGTCAGTGGGCATTCCTGGCCCGTGTGTATTCTTCCACCAGCGCAAATCTTCCTGCTCGCTGATGGACATCAGAGTGTTATGGAGCTCATTGTACACAGCTTTTACGCTAACAGAGAGAGAGAGAGAGAGAGAAAGAGAGAGAGAGAGAAAGAACTTGTATCATTTACTCATTGCGAGTAATAATGAAATGGACAGAAACTGAGATTTCACCGGTATAACCCTTCTCACACACCTCTCGTTGTTGGTGACATCCAAGTGTCTGTGGATGGACAGGAAAGCCTGTTTGAGGAAGCTTATCCTCTTCCTCTCCTCTTCTTGTGATTGGTCAAAGATAGACTCCATTTCCTCCATGTAGCGTGGAGCATAACGTGTCACTTCCTCAAGAACCTTCTCATAGCGGGCACGCACCTGCAAACAGGAATTTGCAGCCAGTTAGTCAGATGTGTTGCGTTTATGTGCCACTTCAGACTGAACTGGATGTTGAATGCAACTTCAAAACAATTTTGGGTAACACTTTACAATAAGGTTCCATTAGTTAATGTTAGTTAATGTGTTAACTAACATGAACAAACAATGAACAATTCATTTATTACAGTATTCATTAATCTTTGTTAATGTCAGTTAATAAATAAAACAGTCGTTTATTGTTAGTTCATGTTCATTCACAGAGCATTAACTAATGTTAACAAGCACAACTTTGGATTTTAATAATGCATTAGTAAATGTTGAAATTAACATTAAGTACGTTTACTAAGTAATTGTTAACTAATGAACCTTATTGTAAAGTGTTACCCAATTTTGAAATTGTCCAAGCAGTTTTTTCCAAACAATAAAAATGCATGGTTAACTTTTTTATAAATAACTATAAAATATATACAGTGCCCTCCTCTAATATTGGCACCATTGGTAAATATGAGCAAAGGTGGCTGTGAAAATAAATCTGCATCATTTATCTTTTTGATCTTTTATTCAAAAAATTCACAAAATTCTAACTTTTCATTGAAGTGAAACAACTGAAAGTGGGGGAAACTCATTATGAAATAAATGCTTTTCTGCAATGCATGTTGGCCACAATTATTGGCACTCCTATAAATTATTATGAGTAAAATATCGCTGAATTATTAATAATTCCCATTCATATTTACATTTTTTTTAGCACACCAGGGTGACTAGGCGCATGAAATTGTCCAGCCATGACTTCCTGTTCTACAGGATTATAAATATGAGGAACAGGAAGGCCAAATTCCCTTAATCATCCATCACAAGGAGTAAAATCAAAGAATATAGTTGATGTGCAGAACAAGATTGTTGAGCTTCACAAAATAGAAAGTGGCTGTAAGAAAATAGCTAAAGCATTGAAAATCCCCATTTCCACCATTAAGGCAATAATTAAAAAGTGAAAGTATGGTGTACCATACTCGAAATTTGTGCTCTGCATTTAACCCATCCAAGTGCACACACACAGCATTGAGTAGTGAACAAACCACACACCCGGAGCAGTGGGCAGCCATTTTTGCTGCGGCACCGGGGAGCATTTGGGGGTTCGGTGCCTTGCTCAAGGGTCTCACCTCAGTTGTGGTATTGAAGGTGGAAGAGAGTGCTGGTCATTCACTCCCCCCACCGACAATTCCTGCCGGTACCGAGACTTGAACCCACGACCTTTGGGTTACAAGTCTGACTCTGACTCCCACAGAAGTTCCAATCAACTAAAGATGTTACAAATCTGCCTTGAAGAGGATGTGTGTCTATATTGTCCTAATGCATGGTGAGGAGGAGAATTTGAGCGGCCAAAGACTCTCCGAGGATCACAGTTGGAGAATGGCAGAGATTAGTTGAGTCTTGAGGTCAGAAAGCCTGAAAAAATATATCAAACAGCCCCTACATCACCACATGTTGTTCGAGAAGGTTTCAAGAAAAATCCTCCTCACTCATCCAAAAACAAACTCTAGCATATTCAGTTGACAGACACGACTGGAACTTCAAATGGGACTGGCTTCTATGGTCAAATGAAACTAAAAAAGAGCTTTTTGGCAGCAAACCCACCAGATGGGTTTGGTGCAAACAGGGATAAAATGTACCCCATGCCCACAGTCAAATATACTACTGGATCTTTAATGTTGTGGGACGGTTTTTCTGCCGGAGATCCTGGACATCTTGTTCAGATACATGGCATCATGGATTCTATCAAATACCAACAGATAAAAAATCGAAACCTGACTGCCTCTGTTAGAAATCTTACAATGGGCCGTGGTTGGATCTTCCATCAGGACAATGATCCAAAACAAACATCAAAATGAACACAAAAATGTGTCACTGAGCACAAAATGAGGCATCTGCCATAGCCGTCCCAGTTCCCTGACCTGAATCCTATAGAAAAGCACCTATCTTTGCACCTGAGTTGATTCTCCACATCCTCTCTTTTCTGTTGAGTGCTGTAGATTAATTCTTGATCATTAAGTGTGCAATATATTGCATGATTTCACTGCATCATTAAGCAGCCTGTAAATGTAAACAGTGGCGGCTCGTCGGGGGAGGCAGGGGAGGCACAGCTTCCCCTAAATTTTGAGGTGAAAATGGGAGGAGGATGATTTAATGTTAATAAAATTAACATTTGTTAATTTTGTAATACCATAACATGTTACGGAAGTTGGAAAGCACTGCTTTTCTATTGCGAATGTGCCGAATCTGCTGATGTAATTACAACCGCTAATGATAGAGAAGGGGAGGGGGAGGCCGGGGGAGACCTGAGCTCTCGTGCCTCTGTTGGTAAAAATTTTTTTACCAATAACCATCGAGTATTCACTTTCAGCGCTGAGGAGTGTTGAGAAAAGAAACCTTGCAGAGGAGGCTAGCCTCCCTTCTGATATCAACCAATCATCATAGAGACGTAAATTACGTGATATTAGTTTGAACGTCTCCCGCTGCGCTGATAATGTACCAAGTACTTATGATGAGTAGCGATATTGAATATTTGATCACCAACAGATTTACCAAGCTGTCATTAAAGCAGTATATATACAAATTTAGGGAAAACAGCCTAAGCTGGATATAGGCTACAGCTGTCGGCTTAATTAAATGGAGCAACAGGCAGCTCTCTTTTAACACAGACTTTTAAGAAGGGATGGATGTTTGCTTCAAGTGATAGGCCAGGTAAGTGAACTTATATTATCTTGCTGTATGTGTGTCATTTTCTGAATAAAAGCAACCAAAAAGCCATTTTAAAGTGGTTAAGCAAATAATAATAATCAGCAGGGATCCCCAGACCAATACCATTAGTGTGCCTCCTTTAAAATCCACAAGCCGCCACTGAATGTAAACAGTTTTTTTTTCTGCTTCCTTTTCCTGACTTGGATGATAAAAGACCATTTGAAACTCTGCTATTTTCTTTCTGATAGTCTCCTCCACACAGCACTCACTTTCTCTGTCTCCTGGTGAGCAAGTTCGGTCTCTTCCTGGATCTTCCTCTGTTTCTCAATGGCAATGTCAGGGTTGCCTTGAGCATGGGCCTCCCGCTCACGAGCCATGTGTTCCTTACGGCAAGCTTTGTGAAATGCTGACTTGGCCTTCTCTAGCTGCCAAAAAAATAAATAAAAAAAACACACACATCCAGGTCAGATTCATGTAGGACAGGTGTTAGTATTGCACACTCTATACATTCATTTTCAAAAATTCAACAGTTCATTATTCAACAATTACCATATGTAAACATTTATCTGAAGACATTTTTTGTCCCTACAATACTGTGTACAGAACAAATAAAATGAGAGAAATTTTAACCCCAGAACTACAATGCTTGGATTACCTTCTTCAGTCTCTTGGCCCAGGGCTTCTGAGCACGTGAGAAACCAGTTTCAAAATCCTGGGACTCCTTGAAACCTCCAAATATCTTCTTATGGAAAGTCTCCTTCTGCCACGTCCGGATGCGGTCTCCGTCCTCTGACACCAGAGCACGGCAGATGGAGGAGTGCAGTGAGGAGAAGCGGTCAGCAGAAGAGAGGAAGCACTGCCATGCTTGTAACAGAGAGCCGTAGAGAGGACCTGGACAAAGATGAAGACAAACATATTCATGAAATAAATGTGAGGACCATTTAAGGTCACAAAAAGAAACTTCTTCATCAGATACTGAACTAAAGATGTGGGCATCTCACGGAAAACGCAAGTCACAGCTCCTTAACTATATGACATCTGTGCTGCTCTCGACAAAAGACTTAGTCTTTTACGTTATCTTCAAAATACTACTCTTAATAATCTTTTTCAGTATGCAGTATGTACAGTGGGTACGGAAAGTATTCAGACCCCCTTAAATTTTCACTCTTTGCTATATTGCAGCCATTTGCGAAAATCATTTAAGTAAAAATTTTTTCCTCATTAATGTACACACAGCACCCCATATTGACAGAAAAACACAGAATTGTTGACATTTTTGCAGATTTATTAAAAAAGAAAAACTGAAATATCACATGG